>NC_041227.1:42007032-42010002 GCF_002837175.3 Physeter macrocephalus | reverse complement strand
CAACTACTGAAGCCCACGCGCCTAGAGCCTGTGCTTCACAGCAAGAGAAACCACTGCAATGAGAAGCCCACACACTGCAACTAAGAGTAGCTCCTGCTCACCACTGCTAGAAAAAGCCTGTGCGCAGCAATGAAGACCCAATGCAACCAAAAAAAAAAAAAAAAAAGAATGGAAAGAAAGAAGTAAAATTGTCTCTTTAAAAATAAATAAATAAACAAAACAGTATCCAGACATGTTATTTATAAGAGACACACCTAAAGCATAAGGACGTGGAAGTACTGAAAGCAAAAGGATGAAAAACATGTATACAAGAAAAATCCTAAGCAGAAAATAAACCTGGCACAGTTTAGTGAATCTAAAACAAAGTAGACACCAAGGAGTAGGAAATGCCACTACATAGCAACATAGATAATACATAGTAAGAGGTTCAACTCACCAGGCTCAATGATCAACTTCTGTGCACACAATCAATTCATATCATAATTTACAAAGTGAAATTGGTAGAATTACAGGGATAATGGGATATCCTCACCACCAGAACAAGAGACTTCAAAACACTCTCTAAATTATGTTAAGAAATAGACCAAAAATAAGAAAGACATGGAATATTCAAAAAGCAACGGTAGCAATTTTAAGCAATGAGCATATATAAAACTCTGCATCCAGAAATTAAAGAATAGATTCTTCTAGGCACATGTATTTTTTTCTCTGTTTCTCCTTAGTTTTCCTTCCTTCCCTCCCTCCATCCATTCCTCCCTCCCTTTCAAAAGTAGATCAAGTACTAAGCCATGAAGTACCAACACATTTCACATAATTAGTATCTTATAGACCATGTTCTCTAACCACAACACCATTGATATAGCAGTCAATACATTTAGTATAAACCACACTCATTTGGTAGTGAAGAAAAAAGAAATACTTTCTTAAGAACCATTGGACCAAAGAAGAATCATAACAAAATATAAATTTATTTAGAACTGAATCACAGTGAAAAAACTACATATTAAAACAAACTACATGGGGGCTTCCCTGGTGGCGCAGTGGTTAAGAATCTGCCTGCCAATGCAGGGGACACGGGTTCGATCCCTGGCTCGGGAAGTGGGATACCCCACATGCCATGGAGCAACTAAGCCCGTGTGCCACAACTACTGAGCCTGCGCTCTAGAGGCTGCGTGCCATAACTACTGAGCCCGCGTGCAACAGCTACTGAAGCCCACGCAGCCTAGAGCCTGTGCTCTGCAACAAGAGAAGCCACGACAGTGAGAAGCCTATGCACCTCAATGAAGAGTAGCCCCCGCTCACTGCAACTAGAGAAAGCCTGCGCGCAGCAATGAAGAACCAACACAGCCAAAAAAAATAAAATAATAATAAATAATAAATAAATAAATAAAAAATAAAACAAACTACATATCAAAACCTAGGGATGCAGGTGAAGAGATACTTAGAGGAAAAGAGATAGGCTTAAATGCATATATTAGGAAAATAAAGGTTGAAAGATAATGAGTCAACATCCAAATAATAAATTAGCCAAAATAATGACAAAGGGAAAGAATACATGTGACAGGTAGTATTAAAGATAAGAGCAGAAATAGTGAAATAGAAAGCAGAGGCACAACACAGGGAACCAGCAAAGCCAAAGTCTGTTCTTTGGAAAACACTTTGGTGGCCCTGATGAGAGGCTGGGTGCCCGTGACCAAGCCGGGCTTCTGACCCTGGATGGAGATGTCATGAAAATACTACTGAAAGAATAAGAGAGGCAGAGTCAGATGGCGGTGTGGGAAGACGAGAAGTTAGCCTCTCCCCACAACTAGGGTGCCTACTGGCCACTGGTGGGGGACTCTGATGCCCAAGGAGACAGGAGGAACCCCAAAGTGAACTGGTAGGACATAGTGGGACCGAGGGGGGAGGAGAAGTGGATCCCAGACAGGATCAGGAGAGGCAGGCAGGAGGGACTCTCCGGGAAAAGCAGGAGAGGAGCAGAGGGAGATTGCCTGGCCCACTGGGGTCGGGGAGCCTGCTGAGCTCCCAAGCTGGTACCCCACCTCCAAAGCCCCATGCAGGCCGTGTAGGTCCTGGGGGCATAGGAGAGAGGCTGGGGAGATCAGGAGAGGCAGGTGGGAGGGGCCCTCTGGGAGGAGCAGGAGAGGAGAGGAGAGGAGGGTGATTGCCCCACCCACTCGAGCCCAGGAAGCCTGCTGGGCTCCCAGGTGAGGTCCCTTGACCTCTGAGACCTGGGGTGGGGGGCATGCCTGGGCCCCTTTTGTTCTGTGAGCCCAAGCCCAACCCCCTACAGCCCCCAGGGGCTTTTCCAGTGCTATGGGTCCTGAGAATTGGCCCTGCCCACTGCCCAAATCTTGTTCTTGTTTAGGCCCTGCCATCCACAGTCAAGGCCTTTCCCCCTCCTTTTTTTTTCTCTTCCCTCCTCTTTTTTACTATTGTGGTACTGATGTACCTTCCAGTTTATGCATCTATATTTTTATTTTTACATTCTTTCTATCATATCTTATAGTCTCCTAGTCTAATCTTATTTTTTACTTTGTTATTGTTCTTTTTTGTTTTTTGCTGCCCCACACAGCTTGTGGGATCTTGGTTCTTGAGCCTGGGGTCGGGCCAAAGCTCCTGCAGTGGGAGCTCCGAGTTGGAACCACTGGACTAGCAGAGAACCTCAAACCCAAGGGAATATCCATTGGAGTGAGGTCTCACGGAGTTCCTCATCTCAGCACCAAGACGCAGTTCTACCCAATAGCCTACAAACTCCAATGTTGGAAGCCTCAGACCAAACCACCAGTAAGACAGAAACACAATCCCACCGATTAAAAAAAAAAAAAAAAAGAGACAGCAAAAAAATATGTCCCAGATGAAGGAGCAAGGTAAAAACATGCAAGACTAAATAAATGAAGAGGAAATAGGCAATCTACCTGAAAAAGAATTCAGAGTAATGATAGTAAAGATGATCCAGAATCTTGGAAA
>NC_041227.1:42005406-42006887 GCF_002837175.3 Physeter macrocephalus | reverse complement strand
AAAATACTCTAGATGGGCTCAATAACAGAATAACTGAGGCAGAAAAATAATGAGCTGGAAGACAAAATGGTGGAAATAACTGTTGAGGAGCAGAATAAAGAAAAAAGAATGAAAAGAATTGAAGACAATCTCAGAGACCTCTGGGACAACACTAAATGCACCAACATTCAAATTATAGGGGTCCTAGAAGAAGAAGAGAAAAAGAAAGGGTCTGAGAAAATATTTGAAGAGGTTATAGTTGAAAACTTCCCTAACATGGGAAAGAACATAATCATTCAAGTCCAGGAAGCACAGAGAGCCCCATACAGGGTAAACCCTAGGAAAAACACACCAAGACACATATTAATCAAACTAACAAAAATTAAATTCAAAGAAAAAATATTAAAAGCAGCAAGGGAAAAACAAAAAATAACATACAAAGGAATCCCCATAAGCTTATCAGCTGATTTTTCAGTGGAAACTCTGAAGGCCAGAAGTTTCCAGAAGTATCCAGAGTGGGAGGATATACTTAAAGTGATGAAAGAGAAAAACCTACAACCAAGATAACTCTACCCAGCAAGGATCTCATTCAGATTTGATGGAGAAGTCAACAGCCTTTCAGACAAGCAAAAGCTAAGAGAATTCAGCACCACCAAACCACGTTTATAACAAATGCTAAAGAAACTTCTCTAAGCGGGAAACACAAGAGAAGAAAAGGACCCACAAAAACAAACACAAAACCATTAAGAAAATGGTAATAGGAACATACATATTGATAATAACCTTGAATGTAAATGGATTAAATGCTCCAACCAAAAGACACAGATTGGCTGAATGGATACAAAAACAAGATCCATATATATGCTGTCTGCAAGAGACCCACTTCAGACCTAGGGACACATACAGACTGAAAGTGAAGAGATGGAAAAAGATATTCCATGCAAATGGAAATCAAAAGAAAGCTGGAGTAGTAATACTCATATCAGATAAAATAGGCTTTAAAATAAAGACTGTTACAAGAGATAAGGAGGGACACTACATAATGATCAAAGGGTCAATCCAAGAAGAAGATGTAACAATTATAAATGTTTATGCACCCAAAAAAGGAGCACCACAATACATAAGGCAAATGCTTACAACCATGAAAGGAGAAATTGACAGTAACACAATAATAATAGGGGACTTTAACATCCCACTTACACCAATGGACAGATTATCCAAACAGAAAATAAATAAGGAAACACAAGCTTTAAATGACACAATAGACCAGATAGATCTAATTGATATTTATAGAACATTCTACCCAAAAGTGGCAGAATACACTTCTCAAGTGCACATGGAACATTCTCCAAGATACATCACATCTTGGGTCACAAATCATGCCTAGGAAAATTTAAGAAAATTGAAATTGTATCAAGCATATTTTCTGACCACAACACTGTGAGACTGGAAATCAATTACAGGAAAAAAAACTGTAAAAGACATAAATACATGGAGACTAA
>NC_041227.1:42002604-42004966 GCF_002837175.3 Physeter macrocephalus | reverse complement strand
CAAAGATCAATAAAAGTAAAAGCTGGTTCTTTGAGAAGATAAACAAAATTGATAAACCTTAGCCAGACTTATCAAGAAAAAAAGGGAGAAAATGCAAATCAATATAATTAGAAATGAAAAAGGAGAAATCACAACTGACACTGCAGAAATACAAACGATTATAAGATACTACTACAAACAACTGTATGCCAATAAAATGGACAACCACAAAGAAATGGACAACCACAAAGAAATGGACAAATTCTTGGAAAGGTACAATTTTCCAAGACTGAACCAGGAAAACTTAGAATCTATAAACAGACCTATCACAAGTAATGAAATTGAAAGTGTAATTAAAAATCTTCCAACAAACAAAAGTCCAGGACCAGATGGCTTCACAGGCGAATTCTATCAAACATTTAGAGAAGAGCTAACACTGATCCTTCTCAAACTCTTCCAAAAATCTGCAGAGAGAGAAACACTCCCAAATTCATTCTATGAAGCCACCATCACCCTGATACCAAAACCAGAAAAAGATATCACAAAAAAGAAAATTATAGATCAATATCACTGATGAACATAGATGCAAAAATCCTGAACAAAATACTAGCAAACAGAATCCAACAGCACATTAAAAGGATCATACACCATGATCAAGTGGGATTTATTCCAGGGATGAAAGAATTCTTCAATATATGCAAATCAATCAATACACCACATTAACATATTAAGGAATAAAAACCACATGATCATCTCAATAGATGCAGAAAAAGCTTTTGACAAAATTCAACCCCGATTTATGATAAAAAGTCTGCACAAAATGGGCATAGAGGGAACCTACCTAAACATAATAAAGGCCATATATGGCAAACCCATAGCAAGCATCATACTCAATGGTGAAAAACTGAAAGCATTTCCACTAAGATCAGGAACAAGACAAGGGTGTCCACTTTTACCACTCTTATTCAACACAGGTTTAGAAGTCCTAGCCACAGCAATCAGAGAAGAAAAAGAAATAAAATGAATACAAATTGGAAAAGAAGAAGTAAAACTGTCACTGTTTGCCAATGACATGATACTATACATAGAAAATCCTAAAGATGCCACCAGAAAACTACTAGAACTAATCAATGAATTTGGTAAGTTTGCAGGATACAAAATTAATGCACAGAAATCTCTGGCATTCCTATACACTAACAATGAAAAATCAGAAAGAAAATTAAGGAAACACTCCCATTTACCCCTGCAACAAAAAGAATAAAATACCTAGGAATAAATCTGCCTAAGGAGGCGAAAGAGTTGTACTCAGAAAACTGTAAAACACTGATGAAAGAAATCCAAGATGACATAAACAGATGGAGAAATATACCATGTTCTTGGATTGGAAGAATCAATATTGTGAAAATGACTATACTACCCAAAGCAATCTACAGATTCAATGCAATCCCTATCAAACTACCAATGGCATTCTTCACAGAATTAGAACAAAAAAATCTTACAATTTGTATGGAAACACAAAAGACCCCGAATAGCCAAAGCAATCTTGAGAAAGAAAAATGGAGTTGGAGGAATCAGGCTCCCCGACTTCACAGTATAACACAAAGCTACAGTAATTAAGACAGTATTACTGGCACAAAAACAGAAATATAGATCAATGGTACAGGATAGAATGCCCAGAGATAAACCCACACACATATGGGTACCTAATTTACGACAAAGGAGGCAAGAACATACAATGGAGAAAAGACAGCCTCTTCAATAAGTGGTGCTGGGAAAACTGGACAGCTACATGTAAAAGAATGAAATTAGAACACTACCTAACACCATACACAAAAATAAACTCCAAATTGGTTAAAGACTTAAATGTAAGACGAGACACTATAAAACTCTTAGAGGAAAACATAGGAAAAACACTCTTTGACATAAACCACAGCAAGATCTTTTTTGACCCACCTCCTAGAGTAACGGAAATAAAACCAAATATAAAAAAAATGGGACTTAATTAAACTTAAAAGCTTTTGCACAGCAAAGGAAACCATAAACAAGATGAAAAGACAACCCTCAGAATGGAAGAAAATATTGGCAAATGAAACAACAGACAAAGGATTAAACTCCAAAGTATACAAACAGCTCGTGGAGCTCAATATCAAAAAAACAAACAATCCAGTTAAAAAATAAGCAGAAGACCTAAATAGACATTTCACCAAGGAACACATACAGATGGCCAAGAGGCACATGAAAAGATGCTCAACATCACTAATTATTAGAGAAATGCAATCAAAACTACAATGAGGTATCATCTCATGCTGGTCAGAATGGCCATTATGAAAGAATCTAGAAACAATAAATGCTGGAAAGGGTGTGGTGAAAAGGGAACCCTCCT
>NC_041227.1:41949104-42002586 GCF_002837175.3 Physeter macrocephalus | reverse complement strand
AGCTCTATTTACAATAGCCAGGACATGGAAGCAACCTAAATGTCCATCGACAGATGAATGGATAAAGAAGATGTGGCACATATATACAATGGAATATTACTCAGCCATAAAAAGAAACGAAATTGAGTTATTTGTACTGAGGTGGATGGACCTAGAGTCTGTCACACAGAGTGAAGTAAGTCAGAAGGAGAAAAACAAATACCACAAATATATGCTAATGCATATACATGGAATCTAAAAAAAATGGTACTGATGAACATAGTTGTAGGGCAGGAATAAAGAGGTAGACATAGAGAATGGACTTGAGGACATGGAGTGGGAAGGCGAAGCTGGGGCGAAGTGAGAGTAGTATCGACATATACACACTACCGAATGTAAAATAGTTGGCTGGTGGGAAGCAGCAGCATAGCACAGGGAGATCGGCTCAGTGCTTTGCAATGACCTAGAGGGGTGGGATAGGGACGAGGGGAGGGAGGCTCAAGAGGGAGGGGATACGGGGACATGCGTATGCATATCGCTGATTTGCTTTGTTGTGCAACAGAAACTAACACAGTATTGTGAAGCAATTATACTCCAATAAAGATCTATTAAAGAAAAAAGAATAAGAAAGGTCTTACTAGAAAAGAAAGTAGTAACAAATACTTAAAGAATTTTGAAAAGCCACAGTAGAGCTGAAAGAAGGAAGGGACGAGGTGGCCGAAGCCTGGAATCCGAGGGGACATGGGTGGTGGCTGAGGGGACGGGCACACAGGCTGACACCTGACTTTCCATTAGAACAGCACAGGCTGGAATGACAGTGGGGTCGTGCCCTCAAAGTCGGGAGAAAAACGTTAAGTTATGCACCCCAGCAAGCAATCATTCAAGTGTGAGCAAAAACAAAAAGGAAACCAAACAACAACGGTAAGTATTTTCAGCACCCAGAATATTTACCTCGCATATGCCCTCTCTAAATAAGTTGCTCACACATTTACTCCAGAAAAAAAAGTGATCGTGAAAACCAAAGAAGTGGGTAATCAGGGATAAAAGAAACAGTGAATATCCAGAAATGAATAAAAAGAAATCCCTGTATAGCAGCTTTCTTGCAGCAATCTGTTTAATTTATAACAAACATCTGTGGGCTTCACAAAGGCAAGTTATGTTTGTTGTGTTGTTTCCTCAACAACAGGAAAGACAGAACAAACACGGTGCTAGAAGACACCAGTGATGCTGGAAGAAGGCACAGGGTTCTTCCCTCAATGTTAAAAAAAGGTTATTTAGAAACTGCAGGAGAAACACACAACCAGAAAAACTGTACAAGAGTTCCATGTGTCCAAATACAAAGAAAACAAAATTTCTCACTATTTTGGGCAGCTATGGAACATAAAAGGGCAGAACCCATTTGACCTGGACACTAAGACTATTTCTTCTCCTGGTACAGGAGGTCTGATACTGGCAATTTCTGATACTGAAATGCTGGGCATTTCCTAAATGGCAGGCACTGTGCTAAAGTCTTTATAAGGATTATCCTGTTTAATTTTCAAAATAACCCCTTGAGGTAGGTATTACCGTTATCCTCATCCCATCAATGTGGAAACTAAGGACCAAGAGGCTGAGTACCCTGCCCTCACCTGCAAGCAGAGCCAGAGTCACAGCCAGGAAGCCTGATTTCAGTATCTGACTCATAGCCACTAAGCGAGACGCACTCACCCCAGTGTTAATTCAGGAAACAGCCGAGCTCACAGGAAGGCACATGGTACGAGGGAAGAAGAGTGGGCAAGCGTGCCGCCCACGGCCTCCTCCTGCTTGGTAGGAAGATGGGAGATGGGGGTTTAATCACGTCCATTTACAGATACAATAGTAACAGACAGAAGAACTCAAAATTACACACCAGAAATGTTGGGGGAGGTGGAAGGAGATAGGCAGTAATATTAGTGATCTTCATTCTAGCCTTCAGTAAGCGAAATTCTCCCCTGTCAAAGCAGGGAGTCCACTGGACAGAATCTAAAGCCAACAGAGCAAGAAAAAACCAGATGCACCCAGCAGTACAGGTGTGGTGATGGCTATCGAGAGGGACAGGTGGCCTCTGGGGAGCAAGATGGGGGTATGACTGATGTGTTAGGACTCAAGGTAAGAGGTCTGGAATTTTCATTGCTATTTTTGTCTACTACTTAATATTTTACTGTGCCTTTGTTATCCCAGCCAAAATAACCACAAAAAATTTTTTTAAATCACTTATTGTGGAGAAATTGGAACCCTTGTGCATTGCTGGTGGGAGTGTAAAATGGTACAGCCACCGTGGAAAAGAGTTTGGTGGTTCCTCAAAAATTAAACAGAGAACTATCATATGATCCAGCAATTCCACCTGTGGGTATTTACCCAAAAGAACTGAGAGCAGGGTCTCCAGGAGATATTTGTACACTATGCTCGTAAGAGCATTAATCACGACAGGCACAAGGTGGAAGCAACCCACGTGCCCGTCAACAGATGAAGGATAAGCAAAATGTGATACATTCATACAATGGAATATTATTCAGCCTTAAAAAGGAAGGAAATTCTGACGTGCTACAACATGGAGGAAACTTGAAAACATGATGCTAAGTGAAATAAGGACAGATATAGAAGGACAAATATTGTATGATTCCACTTCTAGCAGGTACCTCCTCGTCAAATTCATAGAGATAGAAAGCAGGATGGTGGTTACCAGGGGCTGGGGGATGGGGAAGGGGAATTATTATTTAATGGATATAAGGTTCAATTTGGGATGACAAAAAAGTTCTGGAGATGGATGGGGGTATATTCACAACAATGTGAATATACTTAATATTACTGAACTGCATATCTAAAAATGGTCAAAATGGTAAATCTTATGTAATGTGCATTTAACCACATTAAAAAAATGACTTTCTTCAAAAAAGGAAGCAACGACTTTGGCGTCCAAGCCAATAAGGTACAGTAAATTTGAAGTTATTTGAGTTCAATTTAAATTAGTTCTTTTACCACTTTCTGGAAAATACAAGAACCTTAGAACATGTTAATTCAGATTACAGTCTCCCAATTTGGTACTATTATTGCCCTTATTTAAAATCATATATATATAATATATACAAAATATTATTTTAAAAATATATAATTATATTAAGTATATATATTTAAACGCTATAATACTTTGTTATTGTTTTGTGCAGTCAATAGTCACTTAAATTTGCTCACATACATAAAGATACGCTCAGGGAAAACCCTTGTCATATTTCAACAAGTCTCAGTAGCCATTGATAGTAAGATGCATCCCTATTTCAAAATTTCAGAAACGTTGAAGTGTGAAGACCGTGCATGTTAGAAGTGGACAAATACAATATTAAAGAGAACCTCAGACTGCAATATCTACCCAGAAAATCCTTTCGGGTGGGCTGCTTACTAAACGGGCTTCACCTGCAGTAGTTATAGCCTGTGCTTTGTGGGGTGCACACACACACACGTGACTGCGCAGGGGAGAGACAAAGGGAGAGAGAACTTGACGGTGCACCCAGCAGACCAGAGTTTCATGAGGAATAAAATTACCAAAGGATCAAAGGAGCCACACAGCAGCCCCTCCATATCCACAGAGAAGACACAAACAGAAGTGGGCTGTGGATTGGCAGTTGCTAGGATCCATTTCATGGAAAAGGGTAAAAAGAAAGCTGTAAGAACGACATGCTTCTTACCGTCCCAAATTCACAGAAATGAATCCAGAAGGAGAACACGGCCAGGTCCTCATTCACATCGTAAACCGTCTACAGAAAGACACTTAGGGGGCAGCACGAGATCTCAGGGACCCACAAGAACAGACTGGGAGAGGGGTTTGCTTTTTCCCATGCAATGGGGTATTACTAACCCTCAGATTTGCTAAAATACACTAAAAGCATAAAAACGAAAAATGACATTCCCTCACATTTTCCCCATAAAGAAGGGCTTCTTTAACCCAGAAACACACTTCCTTTATTACAAGGATTCAGAAACGGAAGCACGATCTCACACTGGGTCCACGGCCCACCTTCTAATTAATTAACACAATAAACGCTCAGGCTGCTTTCCGGAGCTTCGTGTGAGAAGCCCAGGGCCAGCTCGGCCTGAGAAACGTGCGACATCAGTAGCCGAGATGCATGCACCAGAGTCTGCCTTAGAGAGAGCAAGTCACCTTTCACCCAGGCGTGGGCGACATCTCAGACTTATTCCCCGCTGCGTATTTTCAGTAGCTCTGCCTGTCTGGCGGCTTCCACACACCTGGCAAACACAACTGGAGTAAGGGAGCCTGCTGGGTTAGCCTGGACCAAAGACAGAGGGCAAAGGCCTTAGGAGGCTGAGGTGGGGACCTCATCGCAGATCACCGGCTGCTTCATCACTTTTGTTACCTTGCAGCAGACGGGAACCGGCTACTTCTCAGGTGAATTCCTCAATGTTCAGTGGACGGGGGTTTACGAGTGAAGACGAAGAGTTCGGGGATGCTCAGGCCGTGTATGTGGTGGGTCACACACGGGACGCGGCCGGGACCAGAGTCTGGGATGCAGGCAGGGCCAGGGGGGCAGCTGGTCCTCCTACAGGAGCTTCAGAAGAGCCGAGCTTTCCTTCAGAACAAGGGGTTTCTCTTTGACGAAACATTTCCCTGAAAGGTTAGTTAAGTCCCAAGATGTGAGATAAGGGAAAAATCAGCCCTGCTGGTGAACAGTGTTTCCACCAGGACTTGGAGAATTCCTATTAAAAATTCTTGTTTCTGCACAAGAAACCCACTTCAGCCACAAACCTGCCTCAGCTTTTGCTTCTGACTGATGCCCTCTCACCAACGGCCGTCCCAGCCCTGCTGCTTGGACACAGGTTACTGTCTGGGCTTCTCTTCAGTGTCACCCCCATCACTGCCCCCTCCCCAATTGTTCCTGAGAATCACTGAGCACCAGCCCCAATCCTCAGGACCCTCCTCCTCTGAGGATGCTCTCGAGAGTCTACGCAGCTCCCCTTGACTTGTGGCAGCGGCTGAATACGGCCAATTTCATTTGATTCCAGGCTGTGCTCCTGCTGGTCTTAGCTGGCGGGCTTCAACACAGTGAGCCTTAAAGTTAGAAAAAATAGGCACCGAATGAGGCTGGATCACAAACACCAGCACAGGGACCAGGATAATATTCCAAGTGACAGATTAGAGGCTGAACGCAGAGCACTTGCCCCACCCATGTTTCTAGCCTATTTCAGTCCTAGTGTCACCAGATCATCTCATTTCTCGGGAGAAATCTGCTTTCTCCATTGAGGCAGACTATGCATGCAGTGTGTAACCTCCTGCAACAAAGCATCTGACCACGTTGCATAGCAGCAGATGCTTCACAAGGCAGAGCTGAGCGCACAAGAGAGCAAGGGAAATATTCAGGGGCAGAAATGTTAAAGACAGATGTGAAATACAGAGTCTGAAACCCAAGCTGACGCTGCTGCCTATCTCGGGAGAGGCCAGTCTCGGTAAACAAGGCTTGGATTGTAGTGGTCCGTCCGGGAGGAGTAGGGACCGAGGCCCCACATAAAGATGGGATCCTCGAAGGATGACATGTGCAGTGAAAGCGCTGCCTAGAATCACTGCCCATCAGCACAGTGTGGGCCTGAGACTGTGGCACGTTCTCTGCTGGAAACTCCACATCATGCAGAACTGAGGTCTGAAATGTTATTATGCACGTGGTCAGGAAACCCCTCAAGCTGAGAAACTCACATTAAAAAATGGTCTCAAATCAGGGATCCCCTGAGCACCTGCCAGATGCACCTTCCCCAGTAAATCCTCAGCCAGAATTTTCAGAGTTCCAGTGAGATGGATCACAGTATAAACATTTAAAATTTACCCAGAAACAACCCACCATGTGCCTGCATCAGCGGATGGAGCCACCTCCCAAGAACTTTGGATAAAGGACGGTAAGAAAGAGGTGATACGGTAAGTCACTTTCAAGATGTTCAAGGCGTACAAGGAGGCACTAAACCCACACAGAGAAAAGCACGCTATCAAAAGAGTCTAGGCAAATTAGAATCTCCTAAAGTAAAAATATGTATTGAATTTAAAACACGACGGAGGAGTTAATGAGCACACTGGACGTATCTGATGAGGGAATTAAGGAACAGTAATATGGCAGTGCTGTTACCGCCTGTAGTCAGCATACGGTGAGAAACATGAAACACAGATGAGAAGGCAGGAAGATAAAATGAGAAGGTCCCTTAATCAACTGATAGAAATACTGCAGGAAGAGACTGGGATTCCAGAGAACATTGAGAAGGAAAGAGGCAACGTCTAAAGAGATTTGAGATTTTATCACAACTAGTGAAAGATGTAAATTTGCAGATTCAGAAGCACATAATGCAGGTAATTCCACACCTATACATCTTAGAGTAAAACTATACAAAAAGTATGATCCTGACAAGAGGAAAATATGTAGATTGTCTCTAGGAAAAAGGCAAACCAAGAGTAGATTTCTCAACAACAGCTATAGAAACTGTAAAAAAATCAAAAAGACCTCAGAGAAAGTGCGAAAACACTCTGGACCTACATAGACTTCAGTAACTAAACTATTCTTCACAAATGAGAACAAACTGCATTTGGCCAAAGACTGAGAATAAACAACCAACAGACCTTCACTGAAAAGGCTACTGAAGCATGTTCTCCAGACCAAAGGAAATTGATTGCAGAATGCAGAAATGTGATGAAGATGTAAGGAAGGGAGAAATGTGATCAATCATTAATAAGCATTGACTACAGAAGATGACAGCAACCATGCAGCAATAATGATGAATTCTGGTGTCACAAAGTGAGAGGGAACAGAAATCCTGAACAATCATGCAAGGCATGAGGAGGATTCTAAGATCTTTATATCATTGAGGAGAAGGATGATGACAGCACTAACTCTAGTTTGTACATTAAGGAATGCACATTAAAATTTTAAGAGTCATATCTAGCAATATGAATAAAAAGTATACCTTTAAATAAGTTGAGGGAGAATAAAAGAATAAATAGTTCATAAGAAACCAGAGACCCAGATTTATTTTAAAATGACAACTAATTGAAGCTGTGTGTGTGTGTGTATGCACGTGTGCACTGAATCGCTGAACCCCTCTGGGGCTGAATAAAACATGTCTGCAGCCCAGTTGGTCATAAATTCTGAGTGACTGGCATCTGTGCCAGGGGTTTCTGCAAAAATTACAGGGACCCAGGGACATCATACAGTAAAGTGATACTCCGGAGAGAGATTTACACCGCAAGCCTTTGGAATCCTTCATACATTTTATTTATGGTCTTTCTACGCCGTGTTACTTTCTTAAGTCACAATGAATGCATTCTGTTGTGGGACTTGGCATCCCGGCAATTGTGTTTTTATTTCTTATTGGCCTGGTGGCAATACTCTTTAAGTTAATCTTTAGGCTCCTTACTTCTACCTCTATTTATTTCCTTTTTCCTTCAATTCTCACAAGTATTCCAGAGCGTGCCTGTGGGTAGGTGGGGTTGGGAGCTGGAACAATCATGTCTTTTTTTTTTTTTTTTTAAATCATTTTGAAGAACTGTATCTATTTAGCTTCCAATTCCTAGTCTTATTTTAACATTTGTGTGCTCATTTGGTTTTTGTTTTTATTTTAAATTTCAATCTTTAACTTCTAGGCTTTCCTTTTAATTTTGTTGCCTCTATGTTTTTTATTTGTTTGTTTTAACATTTATTTTCAATCTTTTTCATCTCGCTGACTTTTTTCTTCCTTGGAGAGTTAAGTTATCTGACAGTTAAATATCATTCCTGATTCTAACTTTCCACTTCCCCACTGTTAACCATTGGGTCACCTCTTAACCTCCTTCTCACCTCCCTAGTCTGTTTTATCCCCTCCTCTTCTCAGGCAGTTTTCTTTCCTTCTTTACTGGCCTTTGCTTCTAGGCCCACATGTGCCTCAGGGAGACCCAGACCCTTTTCTCTAGTTATGCCTGAGTGACCCCTTTGGGCCGCGGCTCTTATGAGGGATCACGGCTGGCTGACCTTCCTGATTAGGGCTTCCTGGATTTGCGGGAACAGCTCACCTCCTGCCTAACCCCTGCCCTTCTTGGTGCTGAGCTCCTTGCTTGGGATCCACAGTTCTGGGCAAACCATCCACAGTGTGTCCTAGACCAGGAGGAGACAGACGGCCTGCAGGAGGCCAGCGCAGGCTGCTTCCCTCCTGGTGGAGAAGGCTGGCCTTGCTGTGGGCACCCTGCTCACACCTGTATATACAATGGAATATTACTCAGCCATAAAAAGAAACGAAATTGAGTTATTTGTACTGAGGTGGATGGACCTAGAGTCTGTCACACAGAGTGAAGTAAGTCAGAAGGAGAAAAACAAATACCACAAATATATGCTAATGCATATACATGGAATCTAAAAAAAATGGTACTGATGAACATAGTTGTAGGGCAGGAATAAAGAGGTAGACATAGAGAATGGACTTGAGGACATGGAGTGGGAAGGCGAAGCTGGGGCGAAGTGAGAGTAGTATCGACATATACACACTACCGAATGTAAAATAGTTGGCTGGTGGGAAGCAGCAGCATAGCACAGGGAGATCGGCTCAGTGCTTTGCAATGACCTAGAGGGGTGGGATAGGGACGAGGGGAGGGAGGCTCAAGAGGGAGGGGATACGGGGACATGCGTATGCATATCGCTGATTTGCTTTGTTGTGCAACAGAAACTAACACAGTATTGTGAAGCAATTATACTCCAATAAAGATCTATTAAAGAAAAAAGAATAAGAAAGGTCTTACTAGAAAAGAAAGTAGTAACAAATACTTAAAGAATTTTGAAAAGCCACAGTAGAGCTGAAAGAAGGAAGGGACGAGGTGGCCGAAGCCTGGAATCCGAGGGGACATGGGTGGTGGCTGAGGGGACGGGCACACAGGCTGACACCTGACTTTCCATTAGAACAGCACAGGCTGGAATGACAGTGGGGTCGTGCCCTCAAAGTCGGGAGAAAAACGTTAAGTTATGCACCCCAGCAAGCAATCATTCAAGTGTGAGCAAAAACAAAAAGGAAACCAAACAACAACGGTAAGTATTTTCAGCACCCAGAATATTTACCTCGCATATGCCCTCTCTAAATAAGTTGCTCACACATTTACTCCAGAAAAAAAAGTGATCGTGAAAACCAAAGAAGTGGGTAATCAGGGATAAAAGAAACAGTGAATATCCAGAAATGAATAAAAAGAAATCCCTGTATAGCAGCTTTCTTGCAGCAATCTGTTTAATTTATAACAAACATCTGTGGGCTTCACAAAGGCAAGTTATGTTTGTTGTGTTGTTTCCTCAACAACAGGAAAGACAGAACAAACACGGTGCTAGAAGACACCAGTGATGCTGGAAGAAGGCACAGGGTTCTTCCCTCAATGTTAAAAAAAGGTTATTTAGAAACTGCAGGAGAAACACACAACCAGAAAAACTGTACAAGAGTTCCATGTGTCCAAATACAAAGAAAACAAAATTTCTCACTATTTTGGGCAGCTATGGAACATAAAAGGGCAGAACCCATTTGACCTGGACACTAAGACTATTTCTTCTCCTGGTACAGGAGGTCTGATACTGGCAATTTCTGATACTGAAATGCTGGGCATTTCCTAAATGGCAGGCACTGTGCTAAAGTCTTTATAAGGATTATCCTGTTTAATTTTCAAAATAACCCCTTGAGGTAGGTATTACCGTTATCCTCATCCCATCAATGTGGAAACTAAGGACCAAGAGGCTGAGTACCCTGCCCTCACCTGCAAGCAGAGCCAGAGTCACAGCCAGGAAGCCTGATTTCAGTATCTGACTCATAGCCACTAAGCGAGACGCACTCACCCCAGTGTTAATTCAGGAAACAGCCGAGCTCACAGGAAGGCACATGGTACGAGGGAAGAAGAGTGGGCAAGCGTGCCGCCCACGGCCTCCTCCTGCTTGGTAGGAAGATGGGAGATGGGGGTTTAATCACGTCCATTTACAGATACAATAGTAACAGACAGAAGAACTCAAAATTACACACCAGAAATGTTGGGGGAGGTGGAAGGAGATAGGCAGTAATATTAGTGATCTTCATTCTAGCCTTCAGTAAGCGAAATTCTCCCCTGTCAAAGCAGGGAGTCCACTGGACAGAATCTAAAGCCAACAGAGCAAGAAAAAACCAGATGCACCCAGCAGTACAGGTGTGGTGATGGCTATCGAGAGGGACAGGTGGCCTCTGGGGAGCAAGATGGGGGTATGACTGATGTGTTAGGACTCAAGGTAAGAGGTCTGGAATTTTCATTGCTATTTTTGTCTACTACTTAATATTTTACTGTGCCTTTGTTATCCCAGCCAAAATAACCACAAAAAATTTTTTTAAATCACTTATTGTGGAGAAATTGGAACCCTTGTGCATTGCTGGTGGGAGTGTAAAATGGTACAGCCACCGTGGAAAAGAGTTTGGTGGTTCCTCAAAAATTAAACAGAGAACTATCATATGATCCAGCAATTCCACCTGTGGGTATTTACCCAAAAGAACTGAGAGCAGGGTCTCCAGGAGATATTTGTACACTATGCTCGTAAGAGCATTAATCACGACAGGCACAAGGTGGAAGCAACCCACGTGCCCGTCAACAGATGAAGGATAAGCAAAATGTGATACATTCATACAATGGAATATTATTCAGCCTTAAAAAGGAAGGAAATTCTGACGTGCTACAACATGGAGGAAACTTGAAAACATGATGCTAAGTGAAATAAGGACAGATATAGAAGGACAAATATTGTATGATTCCACTTCTAGCAGGTACCTCCTCGTCAAATTCATAGAGATAGAAAGCAGGATGGTGGTTACCAGGGGCTGGGGGATGGGGAAGGGGAATTATTATTTAATGGATATAAGGTTCAATTTGGGATGACAAAAAAGTTCTGGAGATGGATGGGGGTATATTCACAACAATGTGAATATACTTAATATTACTGAACTGCATATCTAAAAATGGTCAAAATGGTAAATCTTATGTAATGTGCATTTAACCACATTAAAAAAATGACTTTCTTCAAAAAAGGAAGCAACGACTTTGGCGTCCAAGCCAATAAGGTACAGTAAATTTGAAGTTATTTGAGTTCAATTTAAATTAGTTCTTTTACCACTTTCTGGAAAATACAAGAACCTTAGAACATGTTAATTCAGATTACAGTCTCCCAATTTGGTACTATTATTGCCCTTATTTAAAATCATATATATATAATATATACAAAATATTATTTTAAAAATATATAATTATATTAAGTATATATATTTAAACGCTATAATACTTTGTTATTGTTTTGTGCAGTCAATAGTCACTTAAATTTGCTCACATACATAAAGATACGCTCAGGGAAAACCCTTGTCATATTTCAACAAGTCTCAGTAGCCATTGATAGTAAGATGCATCCCTATTTCAAAATTTCAGAAACGTTGAAGTGTGAAGACCGTGCATGTTAGAAGTGGACAAATACAATATTAAAGAGAACCTCAGACTGCAATATCTACCCAGAAAATCCTTTCGGGTGGGCTGCTTACTAAACGGGCTTCACCTGCAGTAGTTATAGCCTGTGCTTTGTGGGGTGCACACACACACACGTGACTGCGCAGGGGAGAGACAAAGGGAGAGAGAACTTGACGGTGCACCCAGCAGACCAGAGTTTCATGAGGAATAAAATTACCAAAGGATCAAAGGAGCCACACAGCAGCCCCTCCATATCCACAGAGAAGACACAAACAGAAGTGGGCTGTGGATTGGCAGTTGCTAGGATCCATTTCATGGAAAAGGGTAAAAAGAAAGCTGTAAGAACGACATGCTTCTTACCGTCCCAAATTCACAGAAATGAATCCAGAAGGAGAACACGGCCAGGTCCTCATTCACATCGTAAACCGTCTACAGAAAGACACTTAGGGGGCAGCACGAGATCTCAGGGACCCACAAGAACAGACTGGGAGAGGGGTTTGCTTTTTCCCATGCAATGGGGTATTACTAACCCTCAGATTTGCTAAAATACACTAAAAGCATAAAAACGAAAAATGACATTCCCTCACATTTTCCCCATAAAGAAGGGCTTCTTTAACCCAGAAACACACTTCCTTTATTACAAGGATTCAGAAACGGAAGCACGATCTCACACTGGGTCCACGGCCCACCTTCTAATTAATTAACACAATAAACGCTCAGGCTGCTTTCCGGAGCTTCGTGTGAGAAGCCCAGGGCCAGCTCGGCCTGAGAAACGTGCGACATCAGTAGCCGAGATGCATGCACCAGAGTCTGCCTTAGAGAGAGCAAGTCACCTTTCACCCAGGCGTGGGCGACATCTCAGACTTATTCCCCGCTGCGTATTTTCAGTAGCTCTGCCTGTCTGGCGGCTTCCACACACCTGGCAAACACAACTGGAGTAAGGGAGCCTGCTGGGTTAGCCTGGACCAAAGACAGAGGGCAAAGGCCTTAGGAGGCTGAGGTGGGGACCTCATCGCAGATCACCGGCTGCTTCATCACTTTTGTTACCTTGCAGCAGACGGGAACCGGCTACTTCTCAGGTGAATTCCTCAATGTTCAGTGGACGGGGGTTTACGAGTGAAGACGAAGAGTTCGGGGATGCTCAGGCCGTGTATGTGGTGGGTCACACACGGGACGCGGCCGGGACCAGAGTCTGGGATGCAGGCAGGGCCAGGGGGGCAGCTGGTCCTCCTACAGGAGCTTCAGAAGAGCCGAGCTTTCCTTCAGAACAAGGGGTTTCTCTTTGACGAAACATTTCCCTGAAAGGTTAGTTAAGTCCCAAGATGTGAGATAAGGGAAAAATCAGCCCTGCTGGTGAACAGTGTTTCCACCAGGACTTGGAGAATTCCTATTAAAAATTCTTGTTTCTGCACAAGAAACCCACTTCAGCCACAAACCTGCCTCAGCTTTTGCTTCTGACTGATGCCCTCTCACCAACGGCCGTCCCAGCCCTGCTGCTTGGACACAGGTTACTGTCTGGGCTTCTCTTCAGTGTCACCCCCATCACTGCCCCCTCCCCAATTGTTCCTGAGAATCACTGAGCACCAGCCCCAATCCTCAGGACCCTCCTCCTCTGAGGATGCTCTCGAGAGTCTACGCAGCTCCCCTTGACTTGTGGCAGCGGCTGAATACGGCCAATTTCATTTGATTCCAGGCTGTGCTCCTGCTGGTCTTAGCTGGCGGGCTTCAACACAGTGAGCCTTAAAGTTAGAAAAAATAGGCACCGAATGAGGCTGGATCACAAACACCAGCACAGGGACCAGGATAATATTCCAAGTGACAGATTAGAGGCTGAACGCAGAGCACTTGCCCCACCCATGTTTCTAGCCTATTTCAGTCCTAGTGTCACCAGATCATCTCATTTCTCGGGAGAAATCTGCTTTCTCCATTGAGGCAGACTATGCATGCAGTGTGTAACCTCCTGCAACAAAGCATCTGACCACGTTGCATAGCAGCAGATGCTTCACAAGGCAGAGCTGAGCGCACAAGAGAGCAAGGGAAATATTCAGGGGCAGAAATGTTAAAGACAGATGTGAAATACAGAGTCTGAAACCCAAGCTGACGCTGCTGCCTATCTCGGGAGAGGCCAGTCTCGGTAAACAAGGCTTGGATTGTAGTGGTCCGTCCGGGAGGAGTAGGGACCGAGGCCCCACATAAAGATGGGATCCTCGAAGGATGACATGTGCAGTGAAAGCGCTGCCTAGAATCACTGCCCATCAGCACAGTGTGGGCCTGAGACTGTGGCACGTTCTCTGCTGGAAACTCCACATCATGCAGAACTGAGGTCTGAAATGTTATTATGCACGTGGTCAGGAAACCCCTCAAGCTGAGAAACTCACATTAAAAAATGGTCTCAAATCAGGGATCCCCTGAGCACCTGCCAGATGCACCTTCCCCAGTAAATCCTCAGCCAGAATTTTCAGAGTTCCAGTGAGATGGATCACAGTATAAACATTTAAAATTTACCCAGAAACAACCCACCATGTGCCTGCATCAGCGGATGGAGCCACCTCCCAAGAACTTTGGATAAAGGACGGTAAGAAAGAGGTGATACGGTAAGTCACTTTCAAGATGTTCAAGGCGTACAAGGAGGCACTAAACCCACACAGAGAAAAGCACGCTATCAAAAGAGTCTAGGCAAATTAGAATCTCCTAAAGTAAAAATATGTATTGAATTTAAAACACGACGGAGGAGTTAATGAGCACACTGGACGTATCTGATGAGGGAATTAAGGAACAGTAATATGGCAGTGCTGTTACCGCCTGTAGTCAGCATACGGTGAGAAACATGAAACACAGATGAGAAGGCAGGAAGATAAAATGAGAAGGTCCCTTAATCAACTGATAGAAATACTGCAGGAAGAGACTGGGATTCCAGAGAACATTGAGAAGGAAAGAGGCAACGTCTAAAGAGATTTGAGATTTTATCACAACTAGTGAAAGATGTAAATTTGCAGATTCAGAAGCACATAATGCAGGTAATTCCACACCTATACATCTTAGAGTAAAACTATACAAAAAGTATGATCCTGACAAGAGGAAAATATGTAGATTGTCTCTAGGAAAAAGGCAAACCAAGAGTAGATTTCTCAACAACAGCTATAGAAACTGTAAAAAAATCAAAAAGACCTCAGAGAAAGTGCGAAAACACTCTGGACCTACATAGACTTCAGTAACTAAACTATTCTTCACAAATGAGAACAAACTGCATTTGGCCAAAGACTGAGAATAAACAACCAACAGACCTTCACTGAAAAGGCTACTGAAGCATGTTCTCCAGACCAAAGGAAATTGATTGCAGAATGCAGAAATGTGATGAAGATGTAAGGAAGGGAGAAATGTGATCAATCATTAATAAGCATTGACTACAGAAGATGACAGCAACCATGCAGCAATAATGATGAATTCTGGTGTCACAAAGTGAGAGGGAACAGAAATCCTGAACAATCATGCAAGGCATGAGGAGGATTCTAAGATCTTTATATCATTGAGGAGAAGGATGATGACAGCACTAACTCTAGTTTGTACATTAAGGAATGCACATTAAAATTTTAAGAGTCATATCTAGCAATATGAATAAAAAGTATACCTTTAAATAAGTTGAGGGAGAATAAAAGAATAAATAGTTCATAAGAAACCAGAGACCCAGATTTATTTTAAAATGACAACTAATTGAAGCTGTGTGTGTGTGTGTATGCACGTGTGCACTGAATCGCTGAACCCCTCTGGGGCTGAATAAAACATGTCTGCAGCCCAGTTGGTCATAAATTCTGAGTGACTGGCATCTGTGCCAGGGGTTTCTGCAAAAATTACAGGGACCCAGGGACATCATACAGTAAAGTGATACTCCGGAGAGAGATTTACACCGCAAGCCTTTGGAATCCTTCATACATTTTATTTATGGTCTTTCTACGCCGTGTTACTTTCTTAAGTCACAATGAATGCATTCTGTTGTGGGACTTGGCATCCCGGCAATTGTGTTTTTATTTCTTATTGGCCTGGTGGCAATACTCTTTAAGTTAATCTTTAGGCTCCTTACTTCTACCTCTATTTATTTCCTTTTTCCTTCAATTCTCACAAGTATTCCAGAGCGTGCCTGTGGGTAGGTGGGGTTGGGAGCTGGAACAATCATGTCTTTTTTTTTTTTTTTTTAAATCATTTTGAAGAACTGTATCTATTTAGCTTCCAATTCCTAGTCTTATTTTAACATTTGTGTGCTCATTTGGTTTTTGTTTTTATTTTAAATTTCAATCTTTAACTTCTAGGCTTTCCTTTTAATTTTGTTGCCTCTATGTTTTTTATTTGTTTGTTTTAACATTTATTTTCAATCTTTTTCATCTCGCTGACTTTTTTCTTCCTTGGAGAGTTAAGTTATCTGACAGTTAAATATCATTCCTGATTCTAACTTTCCACTTCCCCACTGTTAACCATTGGGTCACCTCTTAACCTCCTTCTCACCTCCCTAGTCTGTTTTATCCCCTCCTCTTCTCAGGCAGTTTTCTTTCCTTCTTTACTGGCCTTTGCTTCTAGGCCCACATGTGCCTCAGGGAGACCCAGACCCTTTTCTCTAGTTATGCCTGAGTGACCCCTTTGGGCCGCGGCTCTTATGAGGGATCACGGCTGGCTGACCTTCCTGATTAGGGCTTCCTGGATTTGCGGGAACAGCTCACCTCCTGCCTAACCCCTGCCCTTCTTGGTGCTGAGCTCCTTGCTTGGGATCCACAGTTCTGGGCAAACCATCCACAGTGTGTCCTAGACCAGGAGGAGACAGACGGCCTGCAGGAGGCCAGCGCAGGCTGCTTCCCTCCTGGTGGAGAAGGCTGGCCTTGCTGTGGGCACCCTGCTCACACCTGCCGAGGGCTCACTTTCTTTTCTCCGGCAGAGGGGTCCCCAGAAGCCACAGGGGGGACCTGCCACCTTGCTGACACCTGCCCCGTGTGCTGAGCAGGTGCAGCGAGGGGCTTCCTCTGGGCCCCGTGGCCCCCTCCCCTGGGGCTCCCATGCTCACAGCCCTCTGACCGTGGCCCCCTCCCCTGGGGCTCCCATGCTCACAGCCCTCCGACCGTGGCGAGTTTGGGTTCCTGCTGGTGCAGAGGGCCAGGCTAGGAGCAGGCTTCATACAAAGGGGGGGCCTAAGGCCTGAGCTCTGAACAGCATCTTTCAGAAAAGCCCAGGCTCTCAGCAGCCAGGGATAAACTGACCCTGCCTCTATTTGCTTCTCCCTCAGGAGCCACCGGAAAATAAAGATGAAGAATCAGGAAAAGTTCTTGCTTTCCTGGATTTGCAGATGCCGACGGCCCCTGCCCATATGCCCGTGGTGCTCATCACGGCAAGCGGCTCATCACGGCAAGCATCACCTCTGGTCCAGGTGTCTGGTGGGCTGCGGAAGGAGTCAGTGGCCCAGGAGTGGCCTCAGCTCTGTGGACCGAGGTGCCGTGACCTCCCCGCACACTGGACCTGGTTGCCAGTGGGCTGACTCTTGACAATGAGCCGGGCAGGTCCGGGGAGAGCCGCTCCCTGGAAATGAGGTCACCGGCACCTTTGCTGCAGGCGGGGCCATGCCCGGAATGCTCTCTTCTCCAGCTATGACCCTTTGGGGCTTCTGGATCAGGACGTTTCCTGCCAGCCCTTAATGTTACACGACTTCAAGAAACTTGAATTTTGGGAAGTTTTAAGTTTGAGATTTTATTTCTCCAGCTTTCAGGGGAAAAAGTGATGTTACACCAGGACGTTGGCCCCCTTAACCATCAGGGAGAGCTGCTGTCATGCTCTCATGTCTCCGGGGACTTTGTTTCTCCTAAATCTGGCTCGGTTTCTGGACAATTTGACTTGTGACCCTGCATGTGTTTTTCTTTCCTGCGCCGTGGAAGTGCTGCTTCTCAGACACTGGGCACGTTCGGGATAAAGGTGTAACTTTACCTCATC
Source organism: Physeter macrocephalus (assembly GCF_002837175.3). NCBI lineage: Eukaryota > Metazoa > Chordata > Mammalia > Artiodactyla > Physeteridae > Physeter > Physeter macrocephalus. The sequence continues at coordinate 41,985,170 of NC_041227.1, read as the reverse complement.
CCATGTGCCCTTGGTCTTACTAGTTGCGTGGATTGACAGACCCCCCCCACACCCCCGCCCCCAGCACGGCTGCATCACCTAGAAAGATTCCCCCCTGGAGGTGATCCATCAGCGGAGCCTGGCGTGTCATGCTGAACAATGCGGGTAGATTGGGGCCAGGGCTGGGCAGGTGGGACTAATCACACCCCCTCAGAGTCAGCATTGAGACTATGTCACAGCCCCTCTTTTATTTCTGCCATCCTGGGACACATATTCTGGACCGATAAAGGAAGCCATCTCCTTTAGCCATGTTGTTTTAGACCCAGCCTCTGGTTGCCCCTGTGCCACAGCATTTAGCAGGAGGGAAACTTCGAATGACACGTCACCATCCACAGACGCCTAAAACCTTGCCTCAGGTGCTGCGGGTAAGGCCTGCCCTTACCTCCCATGTTGGGCCTTCGGATCTCCTGAGAAGCCCCAGCCCACTTTGCTCTCATGTCCAGACCTGCTCCCCTTAGGAGAACACAGAGCCCTGCAAGTCAGCACATCGCCCCAGCCAGCTCAGTGAGGCAAAGGGCGACACAACAGAATGGGTGGGGGCCGCCTGGCATCCCGCTGAACTCAACTTTTGTTAATGATCCTGCAGCACCGCCAAAAAGCAACCCCCAAGGTGTGACATCTGGTCGCCTGCATTCCACCCGAATCCAGCTGGGAGGCTGAGCGAGGGGGCAGATCTGGGGCATGGATGTGCAGCGACCAAGCTGGTCCTCCCCCCCCGCCCCACCACCATGGACCAAGAAGAGGCTTTCATGCCTCATCACCTCCACCTGCAGAAATAGCCCCCGACAGCCTCTTGTCCTCCAGACCATCTCCCCGAGGCATCCCTGACAGCCCTCTCTCCTGCTCTGCCCCCGACCCCAGGTCTCCCCACCCCCATTGCCAGGCCAACCTCCTCCGTCCAGCCCTTAAATGCCGGGTTTAAGTCCTTCCTCCCTGGTAATCTCCCTGTCGCCCCTGGTGCCAACTTCACCCACGTGTCACTGCCCACCAGACCCCCTAGAATCCCCACCAGAACCTCTCAAGAGCATCAGACTCAAGGCACACCAAGCCCTCTGCTGGCTCTCGTCCCACCTGTGTCCGTGAACAGCCACCCCCTGTCCACCTGTACGAGCCCCAAACCTGGGAGTCTATTTTACCACCATCTTCTCCTCACTGAGTCAAAATCAAGTCACTGAGCCGTCCTGCGATTACGTCTCTGACCCAGGCCAGCCCCGCCACCTCCCAGCTCCTCCCACACCCATTCCTGGCCAGGGCAGCTGCTGGTGACACCCTGTGTAAGTCCCGCCAGTGACGCCACTCCCGGATGCAGACCAAGGCCTGAGAGGCCCAGCACACGCCAAGCCCTGTCTAATTCTCCACCTTAACTCTGACCACCCCCAGCTTTCCGTGCTCCAGCCCCACCGGCCTTTTTTCACTTCCTTGGAGTAAAAGTTACTCTTCATGAACTACAGATTTCAAGTTTGGGTCTTGATCCACTCTGAAGAAAACTGCAAACTTAAGAATTTCCATGCTTCACAATGGGAAAAATAAACCCCCAAGGACCAGCCCCCTAATAGCCTCACAGCCATAGGTGGGGACCTAGGGGCGAGGTGGAGACTGGTCAGCCCACAGGCGGTCTGCATGGGTTTCCTCAGTTTGTCTCAGTTCCCTCTATTCCCTAGCTTCCTTCCAAGGGCTTCCTTGAACATTTTTTTTGTTTGTTTATGTGGTCCCTTTATACATGGCATCTTTATCTGACCCTTGGACTACAAATGCCACAGCCTGCATTGCACTAAACAGACCACCAGAGACCCACAGGCCAAGCATGTCTGCAGCAGGAGCTGCTTGGGCTGGAGGCCGGTCTCTTCTTTGCAAGGATCAGACCTGCTGAAAGGAAAAGTTCTTCAATCCACTCAGCCAGGAACACAGGCGGCTGGACGCTGTCCTTGGTGCTGGACTCACGTCGTGGCCACGCGAGGAAGCCGCATCCTCGTGAAGCCCACGCTCTACCTGAGGGTGGGAGGCAGACGTGAGTGACATGGGTGGGAGCCGTGGACAATCTGGAGCAGGGCAGGGGGCCTGGGAGCAGGGTGGGGAGGCACCCAGGGGTGTGTGGGGGACACTGCATGTTGCAGTGCATTGTTGCTTCCAGGAGAACTTTGCATCTCATCTCAGGAGCAGAAATAGACAAGCTGCGCATGAGCCTGGGCTATTTTTACCGCTTGGACACCATGAGTCATGCTGCTGACAGTGTCTCCCTCTTTGCTCTGCTGCTGTGAGCTCTCGGCCAGCTCTGGACACCATGATAGGATTTGGGGCACTGAGCTCTCTCCTGGTCCTGTCTCATTTTTTCCCTAATTTTTTCTCTTCACCTCATTAGTATCACCTATAGATGGGCTGGATAGTTGGTAAATCAGTCTTGTTAACTGCCATGCATCCTTGTTATGCCCTGGGTGATTGATACTACGCATAACCCATCCTGTAGATTCCCAGCCATCAGCAGTCCTTCCTCCTTCAGGGAAGCCAGCCCCGCTCCACGGCCCGCAGGAAGGAGCAGCTCAGAGGAGGGGACAGTGTGGTTTGCTCACCAGCTTTGCTTCAAGGCCACAGAGTTTCTGAGACCCTGACCATGAATCTGGGGCAAAGGATGGTTCCTGCATCCGGTATAAAGGGTCCTTGAAACTTGGAGCACAAGTGTGACATGCTTAATGCCCTGACTTCTGAATAAGCATGGAACAAGCTTTGTCAGAGTTAATTTAATATCCAGAGAAGACCCTAACTAGTCAGAGTTTAAAGCAGAATAAATATAAATACTGATAAAACTCTTGGAGGTGCTTTCCAGACACCCCAGAAGCATGTTTCTTTGTAATACGGTTGCTGGCACGCTCTTCTTACTTCTATGACCTTTGATTTTTGTCCCCTTTAATGGCCAAGGACAGCCTGGCAGGTCTTCACGCCTTCCTGACCAAATGGTGCTGTACGTGGGGATGGAATGTACGTTTGATCTGGAAATGCAAGTTACATGTTCTTAAGAGATTCTGGATGGGATGTCCATGGATTGACGCTTTCTCTTAAAAGTCACTAAAACACCTGCGGAGGCCAGTGAATAGTTGTTTCAAAGTCACATTCTTTCCCAGCTGGCTCTGCAGGAGAAGATTCCTTTGTGAGCATCTGGAGGGGTTCTGTCTCCTGCAGATTCACTGCCGTCTGTGCCTGGGAGATGATTCTTCCTGAGAGGCTGTGATGCTCTGTGAATCAGCAGCGACATTATGCACAAGCAAGGCCGCTTCCCAAGGGGACACTGTCTCCCAGTGACACCCCAGTCCCTGCCCTTGCCGGCCTGGGACAGAGCTCACCTCGTGAGCAGGAGACAAGCCCATAATCCCAGAAGTGCCACCATCTCAGTGGGGCTGCGACTCCACATCTATGGTGATGCCCAAGGCTGCCGGGCAGGCTGGAAACAAGGACTGGAGTGTAAGCAGTTTATTTGGGAGGTGGTTCCAGAAACACCGGGCAGGTAGTGGGGATCAAGGCAGGGGGCAGAGAGGAGCCAGGAAGGTGTGTGCTATTAAGCCGCTTCTGCTGCTGGCAGCTGGGCCCCATCCTGCCGGGGAGCCCGGGGACCGTGCGGAACCCGCAGGCAGAGTTATCCCACCCGAGGGGTCTCTGCACACCAACACCCATCCACCACTGGTCAAGGGTCGCTTCCGGCCCTCGCTCCCCGGCCCTGGTGCAGGCTGAGGGGGCTTCCACTGCTGGACAGGAGCGGCCGGTAGAAAGTGGCAGGTGTTCGCTGTAAGGAGCCTGGGCTCCCAGAGGTGAGGGTGCAGAGGCACCTGCACACGAGACTCCTGGACGAGACCGCGAGGCCGTCTTGTTTACCTCCGTGGGTACACTCGAAGTGTGATGGGTGATAACAGGGGGGCAAGGTGGGCAAGCTCTTCACAGTTGGCCTGTCCCCACCATCCTGTAAAGTGGGCGCTGTTATTGCCACCACCCCCTTCAGGAGAGGGAACTGAGGGGCACAGGCAGAAAGTCTGAGGGTCAGACAGCTGATAAGTGCGCAGTGGACTTTGAACCCAGCCCATCTGGCCTCAGAGCCCCGTCTCCAACCTCTGCTCTGTGCAGCTCCCCATTAGGAAGGCAGCCGGGCACAGAAACGGACACGGCTGGGCTGTTTACAGCCTGCCTCAGGGCGTGGAACAAACTTGAAGGCTGGAATCTGCATCACACAGACGACATCTTAGCTGTCACCCCGGGCCGGTGCCGAGGATGATGCAAAGTCAGCTGAGCTGCCATCAAAGTACCACAGACAGGGCGGCTTAAACAACAGACATTTATCCTTTTGCAGTTCTGGAGGCTGGAATCTGAGACCAAGGTGCCAGTATTTCCGGCAAGGGTCTCCGCCTAGTCTGCAACGGCCACTTTCTCCCCGTGTCCTCCTCACACGGCGTTTCCTGGGTACCTGCACTGCAGAAGGGAGACCTCTCTCCTCCTCTTTTAAGGCTACTAATTCCATCATGAGGGTTCATCTCACCCTAATCACCTCCCAAAGGCCTCACCTCCAAATACCATCACAGTCGAGGTTGGGACTTCGACATATGAATTTTGGGGGACACAAACACTCAGCCCATAACACGATTAAATAATTTTGAAGCATTTTAGTATATTATCTATAAAAGCATATTCAAAGCAAAGCGTAGATAGTACTACATAAAGTATAAAATAGAATGTATAATATACTTAAATATATGAAATCTGCAAATATACTACGTACCTAGATCAGTAGATATATATACTTCTCTTCCTAAAAGCTCCAAATCATTCCAGATGTTTGCTAGCTTGAGGAAATCTCATTCTTTTTCAGTTTTTTAGTGTTTGTGTGGTAGAGTGGGTAAGCCATCTGTTTCTGCTTTCCATTTTCTTCACTAATTAGAAAATGCTCCTGTGGGTCCCACCCGGGGGTCCTGAGCACATGTCCCAACTGGCAGCGGCAGATCACGAGTGTAATTTATTCCGCTTTGTGGGAAATGCATCTCCCCCAGCAGCGGCTTCTAAGTAGAAATCCCACGTCCTCTGTCCTGTGCTCCTCCTGGGGCAGCACTGATGTTCAGATAGACACACTGATATGAGTCAGCATCTTTAAAGCTGTGCTTACCCAAGCATCTCATGGAGCCAGACGGTGAAGCCGTGTCTGAAGCATGACGCCCCACGGGGCCTGGACACGGATGCCACCTTGGATCTTAACGTCCTATAAAAATTCCATGCTTCTAAGAAAATATGAGCCAGCAATGAGATAGTAAATGACGAAAGTTGTATTAGTGCTACTTGGAAGAGAGAAAATTCTTTAGTAAGCCCATAAAAGCTGGATCTAGGGCAAAAAAACCTCAAAGGGATTTTTCGGGGGTAGAAGATAAGGAGAAATTGAAAATTAGAAATAGATAAAAATTATATCACTCAAAAGAAAAAAAGAGTGAGGGCTTCCCTGGTGGCGCAGTGGTTAAGAATCTTCCTGCCAATGCAGGGGACATGGGTTCGAGCCCTGGTCCGGAAAGATCTCACATGCCGGGGAGCAACTAAGCCCGTGCGCCACAACTACTGGGCCTGTGCTCTCGAGCCCGCAAGCCACAACTACTGAGACCGCTTGCCACAACTACTGAAGCCTGTGCCCCTAGAACCTGTGCTCCGCAACAAGAGAAGCCACCGCAATGAGAATCCTACGCACCGCAACAAAGACCCAACACAGCCAAAAAAAAAAAAAAAGAAAAATTAAAAAAATGTAAACCACCTCATTAATAATTTTAATTAAAAAAAAGAAAAAAAGAGTGAAAAATATTTAAAATATCTTAAGTACAAAAGCAGACAGATCTTTTTTTCCTCGACTCTGTTGGGCATATTTTAACTTAGTGTATGGGGACAAGATGTCATAGGTGGAAAAAGATCATCATTTTCACTGCAGATTCAGTAAAGGAAGGAGTAAAACTAGTATTTACTTGCACTGTGCTGAGTTCTCTCACGTTCATTAACAGGGTGATCACCTCGCCGACCCCAGCATGGGACATGATGTCCACTTTATGGAGGAGGAAGCAGATGGCCAGAGAAGCTGGTTACACACCTGGTCAGGAACAGAGGCAGAGTTTACACCCAGGTCTGTTGGAGGCCCACCCTCATTCCATCACATAAAATACCACACTTTTAGAATCAAGAAGAGTAGAATACATTTAACAGAAGAAGTTGAAATGTGTACACCAAAAACTATCAGACTCCATTAAAGAAATTACAGAACGAAGTAAAGGCAGAGGCATTTCATGTTCACAGATTGGAAACAGCGCTGTCGCGATGGCCACACTCCTCAGGTCAGCCTGCAGATTCCATGCAACCCCGTCAACACAAAGCTGGGTTTTTGGCAGAAAGTGACAAGCTTACCCTAAAATGCACAAAGAAATGCAAGAGACAGGTCTCCTCTCCTGCTGCTTCTTCTGCAGCATAGGTCAACCTAAAGGTCTCTGAATATAAAATAGTAACAATCCCATTTACCGGGCAGTTACTGTTAGCCTAGGGGTTCACATACCTCACCAAGGTGATCTTTATCAATGCCCCCAAAAGTTTAGGATTACACAGAATTGCTCCTATTTTACGCCTGAAGAAAGTGAGGGCCAGGTTTTAGGATTTGGCCCTAGTTCTGCCTGAGTAAATCCCCACTGGATTGTCAGAAAGGAAAGTTCTCTACCGTGTTTCTTCCAACCTGACCGACACTGTCTGAGGCTGGGACTGTCAACGGGGTGAGTCTCATCCAAGCTGCCTCCTGGTCCCACCCCAGGTGACACCCAGGTTTGCTGCCCTCAGTGAACCACTTAGCCGAGGGGAATGGAAAGATGTGGGCTCAGATTATAAACTGGGTTATGCCCGGGACATAAATGGAGGTGGGGGAAACAAAGGATGAGTGCTTTGTATCTCCCCAAAAGGAGGTGATGGGGAGGGGACCCCAAAAGGCGGTCAAGTGGCTGAACTCCAGCAAGTTGGGCAACAGGCGGGGGGGGAGGTCTGAAGGACGTTTCCTGCCCACAGAGGCAGACCTGTCATCTGAAGTGTCTCAGAGGGACCCCCTTGCCACAGGTCAAAGAGTTGAGTTGGCAAATCCCATCCTGGCAGGGGAGCTGCTAGGACCCAGATACAAGGGTCCTTTGCCAGGTCAAATCCTTGTCTTAGTTTAAATTTATCCAGTGTAAGTGTAGTCAGTACAATGTCAATGACCACAGTCATAGTAGGTGCATGAGTGACTGTTCCAATAAATAGAAACTCTTTCTAACCGATCGGTGTTATGTAGCAAATGAGAACAGGCATTTCTGGGACCTTGATTTGAGCAGTGTACCCCATTCCTAACAGGGGCACCTACACAGACACAGAAACTTAGCACGCTGGGAGGGACCTCACACCTGCCTGTGGGATAAAGGGCATCTGTGGGTCTAGCTTAGAAGGGGAGGAGGGCTGCCATGTCCCCCCAACCAGGGGCATCAAGAGAGTCAGAACCACGTGGTACCACGCTGGGGTCCCCTCCCCAGCACACGGGGGCTCCCCTGCACAGCCACTCTGGCCTTCTGTACAGCAGAGGGACCAGCGACCAGAATGGGGCCCCTGGTCCTCCCCATGGCCAGTCCTGGTAGCCCCTGCCCGCTCACAGATGGGCGATGTCACACTTGCCACTGTCTTTCCACCGGCCACCTCTTATGTCACTGTTCTGTGGTTTCAGGGTGCACCCAGCTCCCCAGCTTCTCAAGGGCTTCCCTCCCCTCCTCAGCATCCTCTCTCTGATACCTCCACTCACCTGCCGGAGCATCAAGCCTCCACCATTGCCCCCAGCACTGAGCTCCAACCCACGGACCTTGACATCTCTCACTGTCTGACCACCTCACACCCCAATCCCACAGTGTGATCTCTGATCCATCGTTACAATCCCACACTCACACACACAATTCCCTTGCCCTTGTGCTTTCCCGGCGAAGCCCCTACCCCCCTCCAGCCTCCCTGAACCCACACCTGGTAAGTGAAGAGGGTGATTGAGACCCTCCAGCCTTGGCCTCTGTGGCCTGAGATCTCACAGGGCCGAGCCCACGGTGTCTGTTGCTCCTTATTCCCGTTTCCTGGGCCGATCCCGAGTCTCCTTTCCAGACTCCACAAGCCAGAATGACTCCTGATCCTTCCTTCATCTTTCCTTTCTTGCCTCTCCCCTGGGTGGGCTCAGCCAGTCCTCAGGCTCAGTACCTGCTGGGATTCAGGTGACTTCTGGGCCCCGGACACCAAGCAGTGAGCGAATAGGAGCCCTGCCTCATGGGCGTCCAAGCCCCTCAGCCACGTGGTCCTAGACCTGAGCCATCCTCCATTCGCCTCTTCCTGTCACGACCCCAGCAGTCCAGTCCCTCCCAGGAGTCCCTGGCCATGTCCTGCCCGCCTGCTTCCCCTTCACGGACACAGCAGAGTCGGACCCCTCAGGAACCAGAGCCTCTAGTTCCTGCTCCAACAACCTGCGAGGGTCCCGATGGACTCAGAACACAGCCTGGCCCTGGCCCCTCTGCCTGGAGAGGCCCTGCGGCCCCGCCTTTCCCTCAGCATGGCCGGCTCTCTGCGTGGGTCCATCGGGACTCGGCTGCCGTGCCCACACCCTCTGCGCACGTCTTGTCTAGGCTGGATCCTTCCTGTCCTTAGGATCTCAGCCCTGAAGTCGTTTTCTTACAGACGCCAACCATGTCCACCACATAGATTTTTCCATGGCCCATTTGCCTGTCACGTGAGCCTGCTTCCTCCACAGTCTAGACTGCCTGTCTGTCCCCACGCCACCCAGGAATGCACGTCCTGACAGCTGAGGCCACCTGAGGTCACTCACATCAGAGCCTGGCTCATAAAAACGCTCAGCTCTTGGCAGGATGAAAAACCAGTCTTTCTGGAAGGCTCCAGCCCACACTGTCCCAGGTGACTGATTCACACCCACGATCACCTCACACCTGAGCACTTGCCTGAATCTGCTTGTTCATGATTCACCACCAGACCAGCCACTGCTGGGCCTGAAAGGAGGCACTGGTCACTGCTCATCCTGCTCCGACCTGGACCGGTTGTGAGTGGGCATCATGCCTCTGCTATGGGGCCCTGGCTTCACCTTGTCCGTGACCCCGGACTCAGAGGGGACCAGGACAGAGTGTCAGCTCGGCAGAAGTGACCAAGGAGGTCAGACCAACCGCAGCCCTGCATGGAGACTCTAGGAAAAGGCCGTCTGAAAACCTCCAGAACTTATTTTAATATAAGAGATTACTGTTTCCAAAGGATATTTGATTTGGGGGAAAATCCAGTTAAAATGAATCCACTTAAACCAGGAACCAACCTCCATGGCAGTGTGTGCACACGTGGGTTTCATGCCCCAAAGGGAACTCGTCGTAGGAAGTGAGTTCATTTAACCTTTAACAATGTTTACAGATAATTATGAATGTGTGAATTCTCAGAGCAGGGATGATCGCGTGGTCAGGTTTGCTGGTGTAATTAATTCTTCCAACAAAACTGATTTCACAGCAACTGGAAAGAAATAGTTATGGTTTCCCTAACTTTGTGAGGACACCTCTGTGCTTCCATAGCCTTGTGTTACAAAGGGCTCCACCTGCCCTCTCCTGGCACCTGTCCTCAACGGCCTCCTTGTCTGCATGGCAGTCAGACCCTGAGGAAGTCCAGGACCGCCTGGACTGGGCCCCCTCTGCTGGGCCAGGGGGGCGGTCCGGGATTCCCCTGGGATTTGTCTGCTCCCTAGCTCTGCCCCACACAGAGGGTCCAAGTTTACAGAGCGTCCGGTGGGGCTGCTGACTTGGCATCTGCCTCCCCCTCCTCTGTGCCCACTGGGACCCCGGCTGCCCAGCTTCCCAGCATCACCTGGCCGCCCCGTGCATAGCCCACTCTCGGTTAAGGCCCCATATGAGGCAGCACCAGCCCCCGGGAGCTGGCCCGACCTCGGCTAACACCGCTGAGTGCTGCCCCCTCTCAGCTCAGGTAATCGTCAAGACAACACCGGGGGCAACTGGTGCCTCCTCTTCATTCATAGGGAGACCGAGGCACAGAGAGGTTGAATAACTTTGCCAAGGGCCAGGTGTAGGCCAGGGCTCAGACCCGGGCAGGCGGACCACGGGGTCCCCAGCATAGCCCCTTCGCACCACCACCTCCATGCCACCGTCCCTCCGGCCCAGCCTCTCTCCATTTCCCAAATGCCACAAGCAAACCCCATCCCGAGGGCTCATAGGCAAAGCATAATTGCTATTTTAGGTAAAATAACTCTATAAATAAAAATCAAGAAGCTGCAAAGACAAGCCTTATATAAACTCCTCCAGGAACCGTTCTCTTCCCCCCATGTGGAAACAGACCAACCCACAGAAGGACCGAACACAGCAGAAGAAACCCCATCACTTCTGCCTGCCACGGGTCATCACGGGAGCAGAACGGAAAGAATCCGCTTACCTAAAAGCGTGGGCCGCAGATTTGCCCACTTCCTCGCCCGACATGTGCTCTCAGGCTCCTGGCTGCCCACCTCCTCCTACCCTGCCGCCCCTCTGCTGTTATCTGTGGGCACAGGGGCAGCGGACCCACCCCTGCGGACCACGTTCGGATCTGCCAACTGGACGAATCGGGGGCTCCGGTGCACTAGAAGGACGGCCACCTGGCGAAGAATAAAGCATTCCACGAGGTGTCTTCACACAGTCCAGGCACGTGGCTGTCTGTGTCCCCAGAAATGTCCTCTGGCTTGCTGTCCCCCCGGGTGCCCCCAGGAGCAGCTCCTTCCAGAAGTGACGTTCATGGCGGCAGAGTCTACTGTTCAGGGTGTGAGTGTGTGTGTTTCTGTAAGTGGATATATCCATGTGTGTGTTGGTATGTATGTGAGTGTGTGTCTACGTGAATATGTCTGTGTGTGCATATGCATGTCTCTGTGTGTGTTGGTATGTATGTGAGTGTGTCTACGTGAATATGTCTGTGTGTGCATATGCATGTCTCTGTGTGTGTTGGTATGTATGTGAGTGTGTCTACGTGAATATGTCTGTGTGTGCATATGCATGTCTCTGTGTGTGTTGGTATGTATGTGAGTGTGTCTACGTGAATATGTCTGTGTGTGCACATGCATGTCTGTGTGTGTGTGTTGGTATGTATGTGAGTGTTGTCTCTGTGAATATGTCTGTGTGTGCGTGCGTGGGTGTGAAGGAATGGGGAGGGAACGTGACATTCATCTGCCTACAATATTGTCTTCTAACAGGAGCTGGATCTCCACTTCTAGGTCAGGGCACCTGCAGGAGTCTCAGCCTCCACAGGCAGCTCCGACTTGCCAAAACCATGAACAGGGCTGAGTCACTGCAGGAGAAATGATGACTGACATGGAAAGGCTTTTTACAAACGCTGGCCCTTTCGTCCCAGAGCCGGCAGCACCCTGGTGCATCCTTGGCCAACGCGGGAGCCGTGCTTCTAGCTGAGAATCCTGGTGGAGAGTCTTCCTCCATATTTAACTCCTGTTCTGCAAACCCTCATGTCTGGTCCCACTCGGCTGGTCGATAAGGCACCTGGGCCCAGAATACAGAGCCCTCAGCGACGGCCGACTCAGCGGAGAGCCATCTCTCTAAGCAGAGCCAGTGTCCGCACGGGGTGGGCTCTCTGCACCCACGTCCACGGGTTGCAGCACAGAGGACGCCGGGCCCCCCTCAGCTGGTCCCAGAGCCCGCGGGACAGTCTGGAGCCTGGATGATTATTGCCACCTCGCTCTAGTGCTAATCCATCTGGTCTACCTGTTCTCAACCCGCTCCAGGCAGTGGAGCCACAATTAGGTCACCAAGGGACACGGAGAGCTGACGACGGGGAGGTCGCTCGGCAAGGCACAGTGTTGAGCACTTTGTGTGAGTGAAGAAGGAGCGATGTCTGCCCGGCTGCCAGGTCTGGTGCCGAGAAGGCAGCAGCTCACGTGGGGCAGGGTCCCCCGCAGGGGCTCAGGGTTCCCGGCTGAGTCACTTCCCACCTTTCCTCTCTGAAGGGGAGCGAATGGCCTGCTGAACTCCCATCTGACGTTTGCTCAAGGGCTGCAGTGCTGAATTCAGTACAAATGTATATTTTTATGTGGAGATATTTTCAGCCTGTCTTTTCTAGCCACACGTGTCAGTTATTACTTGCTATGTAACAAACACCCCAAAAGTTAGCAGGTTAAAATGGCAGCTGTTTTATTTGCTCACAATCCTCTGGGTCAGCAGGTGGGATGAACTTGGCTACTTGGCTCTTGGCTGGTCTTTCCTGGGGGTTACTCATGAGGCTATAGCCATTGGGGCTCCACTGGGGCTGGGGAGCCTAGGACAGCCTCACCGGCATGGCTGGTGGCTCCTGGTAGCTGTTGGCTGGACCATGTGCTGACCTGGGCTCCTTCACAAGCCTGGCAAGGTCCAGAAGAGCGAGTCCAGAAGAAGCCTGGGCTTCTCAGAACCAGCACATCACCCTCCCACTTCACTGTGTTGGTCAAAGTCAGGCAGGTGGCCAGGCCACATCCAAGGGTGGAGAAATAGACTCCCCCTCTTGATGGGAGGGTGGGGTGTCACTGTGCAAAGGGGGGGGGTGTGGGGAGATGAGAGGAACTTTGTCGCCCATGTTTACAAACAAGCTACTGTACCTCCCACCGGGCAAGATATTATGGAAGGAAGGAGACATGCATAATTCCTGCATGTGCACACATGCATACATGGATACATGCACATAGTGTGCATGTGTCTATACATGAGGACATGTATTCATGTGTTTATTATGCCCGCTGCCTGCCAAGAGGTGCGCTGGGCCCTTTGTGAGACATTCTATCACTTTCTTTGAGAAAACAGCACTGGTCTGAATTTGGAAGTGGAGAGAGCAGAGCACAAATGTAAGAGATGGCAGGATGGCCTGGACGGCCCCTCTGAGCCTGGGTCACAGCTACAACCCCTGCAACACTCACCCCAGGAAACCCAGAGGCACAGCAGTCGCCAACTCTAGCATTTGTTTTCTACCTCTAAGTGTGTAAATTAAAGGGACACTAAGAACTTGGTTTTTAACAAATATTACATAAGACAAACTTTAAGCACATTCTATTTCTTGACCCCAAATGCAGGCTCTGCAAGTTTACGTAAGGTGCGAAGGTGACAGGTAATTGTCGTCGGCAGGCTGGCATCTCCCACTAAGCAGCTGGGACCCTCCCTCGGCTCAGACCAGGGACAAGGGGTACCGTCCTCCTCTTCCACGCCCCCACCCTCTCCCACCACCTCAGCCCTGCATTACCTGCCCGCCCAAAGGGCAACCTGGGACCAGCAGCATTCTCATCACTGGACACTTGTTAGAAATGCAGAGCTCAGGCTCCGACCCAGACCTGCTGAGCCCGGGTCTGAACGTCTGCAAATCCCCAGTTGTTTTGTGTGCATTAGAGTTTGGCAAGCATGGCTTTAACAGGTGTTTCAGTAAGAAAAGCCAACTCAGCTGCTCCTTTAACATTATTAAACTCAATTTGTATTCTTTACGTTATTTGTGTATAAACCAATTTTCAACATCCCCTGGTGAATCTACTGTGCAGCCAACTTTGAGAAGCACCTGGACCTGGGCCGTTCAAAGTGAGGCAACATCAACAGCTTGGTGCTGGGTCTCCTGCCCCGATCCGCTGTCCCAGAACCTGCATTTACCAGCCCCCAGGAGATGCATGTGGTCACTCAAGCTTAGCGGCTCTGCTTGGCCTCAGTCCTGGCTGCCTGGCTCAAGTCCAAGGTTTGCCACCTCCTTTGTACCCACCTGCCTGCCATCCATCCCACACACACTACACACAACTTATCACCAACAAACCACCATGTTCTCTTGTGTTCACAAGTACACATGATCTGGTCTTCCTATCCCACCCCTATCCCTGTCAACTCCTCTCGTTGACAGGTGAGCAACAGTCACTGGCTGAGTGGAGAACCCACCACAGGATATCATCTTTGCCCACCTTCACCTGGAGGCTGGAAAAGTTAAATCCTCCTCCACACCCCAGGCTTTCTTGTGACCAAGAGTAGTCACACACACAGCTCTGGCCAAAGACTGCTGTGGGTAAGTGTCTTCTGAGGGGCTCTGTCCACCTCTCCCACCTCTTGCCTTGATCTCAGATGTGATGTCCAGGGCCGTAGCAGCCATCTGGGAACGAGGAGGTGGTAGAGGTGCAGCCCTGACTCCATTGAGGCGCCGACTCAGCATCTACCACCTCCAGGCTCGTATCATGTCAGAAAAATAACCCCCATCATTCAGCTCCCGTGCCCCTGGTTTTCTGTCATTGTTGCTATTTCATTTCTAGGTTCATAGGTTAGAACCTGTGTTCTAACCTAGACTTAAACAGGCCTTTTTATTTTGCACATAAATAAGGAAAAGAAGAAAATAAGAAGTGAAAAAGCAAAAAAGTTAGATCCAAATCAGCTTTGCCACTGATTTCTATGTAAATCTGGAGAAGTTAATAGACCCGCGAGGACATGAAACTTCTCCATTTTTTTCTCACCTGTCCCTTTTATCTCTTCAGTGAAAACACTGGAGAATGATGGAATTGAACAAAATTCCCAAGACCTAGAATTCACTCACGTAATAACTAACGTACACACGTGTTGTGCAAAATTGGTGCTATTAACCTATGCCCCAGTTTCTGACTACGGGCCTAAGATAGCATCACATTCTAGAATATACTTTTGAGAAACAATGTGACTTGTGACTCACACATAGTTGATGGGATGTGGCAGGAGTTACTCCTGAGGCTACATCAGAAGAGTCCACGTCAATTACTTGCTAGCAATTAGAACCTTAGCGCTCCAATTAATATAGGTTTTTTTTATTGTGGTAAAAATACACAACATAAAATTTACCACATGGACTATTTTCAAGTGTATGGTTCAGTATTGTTAAGTAGATTCACATTGTTGTGAAACAGATCTCCAGAACTTCTTTTTGTTTAAGGACTGAACCTCCCCACTTCCCCTACCTAAGTTCTCTCTCTACTTCATCCTTTATTTGCCTTTTCATAGTAATTCCAAGAAAGAGGTGGGTAGGCATCTTCTCCATTTTACAGATGGGAAAGCACCAGAGTCGGGTGGCCTCACCCGCATGCCTTGGGCTCTTGAATGGCAGGCTTCTGGGTCATCTGGTACCCACCCCACAGCTCGTGCCCAGAGATGGGGTTCTCCTGAGAACCAGAAGCAGCAACGCAATCCTTTCCACAGTTGTGTTTTTGATTTATTGAGGTATGATTGACATATACCATTATGTTACTTTCAGGTGAGCAACATATGATTCGTTATTTGTATGTATTGTGAAATGATCACAATAGGTCTAACTAACATCTATCACCAGGCACAGTTACAACTGTTTTCCTGTGATGAGAACTTTTAAGATCTAGGCTCTTTCAAATATACAATACAGTATTGTTAACTTTAGTCACTATGCTGTACATTACATCCCATGACATTCATTTCGTAACTGGAATTTGTACCTCTTGACCCCCTTCACTCATTTTCCCCACCCCAGCCCTACCTGTCTGTGGCAACCACCAATCTCTTCTCTGTATCTATCAGTTCAGAGTTTGTGTTTTTTTCAGATTCCACATACAAGTGGGATCCTATGGTATTTATCTTTCTCTGTCTTATTTTACTTACCATAATGCCCTCAAGTTCCATCCATGTTGTTGCAAATGGAAGGATTTCCTTCTTTTTTATGGCTGAGTAGTATTCCACTGTGTATATATGTGTATATTTCTATAGCTATATATATATCACATCTTCTTTGTCCATTTATCAGTGCTTCCATATCTTGGCTATTGTAAATAATGCTGCAGTGAATACGGGGTACATATATCTTTTTGAGTTAATGTTTTCATTTTCTTTGGATAAACCCAAAAGTGAAATTGCTGGATTGTATGGTAGCTCTATTTTTTATGTTTTTAGGCATCTCCATACTGTTTTCCATAGCGACTGCACCAATTTACATTCCCACCAACAGTGCATGAGAGTTCCCTTTTCGCCACATCTTCAACAGCACCTGATTTATTGTCTTTTTGATAATAGCCATTCTGACAGGTATGAGGTGATGTCTCATTGTGGTTTTGATTTGCATTTCCCTGATGATTGGTGAGTTGAGAAATTTTTCAGGTACTTGCTGGCCATCTGTATGTCTTCTTTGGAAAAATCTTTATTCAGACCCTCTGCCCATTTTTAAAAAAAAACTTATTTATTTATTTATTTTTGGCTGCGTTGGGTCTTTGCTGCTGCGTGCAGGCTTTCTCTAGTTGCGGTGAGCAGGGGCTACTCTTTGTCATGGTGCGTGGGCTTCTCATTGCAGTGGCTTCTCTTGCTGTGGAGCATGGGCCCTAGAGTGCGCAGGCTTCAGTAATTGTGGCACGTGGGCTCAGTAGTTGTGGCTCACAGGCTCTAGAGCGAAGGCCCAGTAGTTGTGGCATACGGGATTAGTTGCTCCACGGCATGTGGGATCTTCCCGGACCAGGGCTTGAACCCGTGTCCCCTGCATTGGCAGGTGGATTCTTAACCACTGCACCACCAGGGAAGCCCCTGAGGTCCTCTGCCCATTTTTAATAAGATGTTTTTTGTTGTTATTGAGTTGTATGAGTCATTTATATGTTTTGGGGTATTAACCCCTTATCAGATATATAATTTGCAAATATTTTTCCCAGTCAGTAGGTTGGTTGCCTTTCATTTTGTTAATGGATTGCTTGCTGTGCAGAAGTTTTTTAGTTTGATGGAGTCTCACTTGTTTATTTTTGCTTTTGTTGCCTTTGCTTTTGGTGTCAAATCCAAAAAATCATTGCCAAGACCAATGTCATGGAGCTTACCACCTATGTTTTCTGCCAGGAGTTTTGTGGTTTCAGGTCTTACATTCAAATCTTTGATTCATTTTGAGTTAAGTTTTGTGTGTGGTATAATATAGTGGTCCAGTTTCATTCTTTTGCATGTCACCATTTAGTTTTCCCAACACCACTGATTGAAAAGACTGTCCTTTCCCCCTTGCATTTTCTTGACTACTTTGTCATATGTTAATTGACCACATATATATGGGTTTATTTCTGGGCTTTTTGTTCTGTCTCATTGATCTATGTGTCTGTTTTTATGCTGGTATCATACTGTTTTGATTACTATAGATTTGTAATATAGTTTGAAGTCAAGAAACGTGATGCTTCCAGGACAGTTCAGCTGGTCAGAGTATGAGGAGGGTGAAAACAGTGGGCTCCTGCCAGGCTCACCCATACTGGCCAAGAGGGTGGGGAATACAAGGAAGTCAGGGTGGGGAAGAAGGATTCAGAGGAGCGAGAGGTGCAGGTCAGGACTGTGCTCCCAAGATGTTTTCTAGGGCTGAGCTGAACTCCAGTGGAGACGGGGTACCTCTGATTTGTGCCCCCAAGAAACAACTTGAGTTCATCTTGGCTTTACTCTCCAAGAAAGGTGCTGGTTTAGTCTTAAGGAGAAAGGGAAGCAATGGGCAGAGTCTAACTCACTGAAATATATTTTTGAAATATCTGAAGCTCTGAATACAAATTCCAGGAAGACCAGCATTTCTGGGCAGCATCTAAGGACATTTCTATCTTCTGGGAAAAGCCTTGTGCCCAGAGCGGGAAGGAGATCTCGCTGGGCAGCCTGCCATCCTGTTTAATATATCTGGATGTTCTCTGTGCCATCCGGGGCCTGTGGCATTAGAGGAAAGAGTTTCCCCTCTGACTGTGGTGTGTCGTACAGGAGATTTCTATTCTCCTGGACAGCTGCAGGCACACATCCTCCCAGCTGGGCCACAGCTGGGCTTTCTGCTCACCATGGGTCACTGTTTGGTGACCTGCATGGGCGCTCTCCTCCCAGGAAACCACCACAAAGTACAGAAGGACAGATGACCCAGCTACGTTTGTCCCACTTGGCCTCTATCACAAAATGGAACGTCTGCATCTGCGTGTCTGTCCAGTGATGACACAGGACGGACAGCTGTCCTGAGCTTCACACCAAGCGCAGTGCCAGGTTGGGGGTGGGCAAACGTGACCTTGAAACAAACACTAAACGAACAGATCCCTGAAGGGTCCATGCACAGGGCCCTTCCTCTGGCGACATGAGGCTGCATATCGGGTTGGGAACCCCCGGGGTTCACCCCATCAGGTTTGATCGGGACTCCCAATCAAACGGAATGATATACACATTTCCCACCGTTATCCTCCCTTCCTGCCTGGGAGGGAGATGCAGTACGGGGCAAACAGGAGAAGCTCCTGTGGGTTTCCCGGAATAAGCACTGGAGAAGCTGCAGATGAGCTGTGGAAGCTTCAGTCCGGCCCTTCAGACTCGACTCCTCCAAGTTCATGAATTCGCCTCGTTTCACCTGGAAACTGGACGGTGGGGTCCCCTTGGTGCAGCCAGGCCAGTCCTGGGGTGAGGCACCGGCTCAGATGGGCACAGCAGCTCCACCTGAGAGAGGATGGAGAGCTGGGCCACTGCCCAGGGAGGGGAAGCTGAGGACCGCGTCCCTGCAGGTGGGTTCAGACCCCAGGGGCCTGGAGCCCCTGCTACCCGCGGTGCAGGAAGGGCCCTTCCTGCCAGCTCTTGGCCTCCCTGGGCTTGGCCTCGCTCATCCCTGATCCCACAGCCCCCGTTTCCATTGAAGAGCTGCCAGCTCCCCTGGCACCCAGGACCCACTGCGGCCATGAGGGCAGGAGCCCAAGGGACTCACCGTCCCTGCCCTCCTGGCTGGTCTCTGCCGCCGCCATGTCCATGGTCCAGAATCTCCCGGTCACCCCAAGAGCCCCTCTCCTCTGTGCTCACCCACTCCTGAAGCAGGCCCACGTCACCGCCATGCTGCCCCCAGCCTCTGGCACGCATGCATCCACATGCCCACAGGCCCTCGCCCCGAGGATGGAGAGACGCCCACAGGTCTGGGGACACGTTTCTGAGAGGTCATACGCTTTCTCCCAGAAGCTGAGCGGATAAGCCAGGAGCACGGATCCTGGGGTCAGGGTGGCTGCAGGAGCAGAGGCCACACTCCCATTCTGCAGACGGAGCGGGGACTCTCAAGGCTGGTGGGGAGACCTGGGCTGGAGGCCGGAGCTGTGCCCAGGGAAGGCCCTGGGGAAGGATCTGCCGGCGCCTCTCTGACAGCAGAGAGTTGGCCCCTTTCCTCCTCCTCCCCCTCCTCCCCCACCCCATGTCCCAGCGCCCGAGCAGAACAGAAGAGCTGATGACAGACCAGGGTCCCTCCCACCAGGCAGCGTTTCTCCAGCCCATAGTGGGACGTGGCTGCACTTCTAAATTGGACGAGGTCATGGACTATCTGAAGGCCACCGGACACCTGTGTGGGAGCCCAGGGCCCTGGAGTAGCTGGAGCACAAGACGTGGGCAGGTCTATATGGGCCACAGCTCGGGAGCCCACCCTCATCATGGTCACCGGGAAGCCCTTTTGCTTGCATGTCTGGGGGCCTGGCTGCCGCAGTCCTGGGTACACAGAGCAGCCGGAGAAGGCAGAGCGGCTCCGAGTGGGGATGAGCTCAGAGCCAGCGGGGTGCAGCCTGCGCCCACCGAGGAGCTTCTGAGTCTGGGGGCAAAGAGGTGAACGAGAAGCGGGGGCGTCGGTGCCTCCAAAGCGTCCACTTTCCTGATGGAGCGCTGGTGCTGGGTACGTGAACACGTGAAAACCTCCCTGCTCTGGACCACGATCAAATACCTGTGGATACCAGAGCGCACAGCCATGCGTCCACAGCTGCACTGCAGCCACTCGCCCAGCGGGCGGGCCTGTCCTGCACACACACAGAGACGACTGGAATCCGGGAAGAAACTCATGTCTGTGACCCAAGAGCCTGAAGTATGTGTTCTTCCTGGAAAGGGACTTGGCAAATCACTGCTCAAGTCCAGCAACAGGGAAGGAAAGGGCATTACCCTGCACAGTTTGAGTCCACAATACATTTTCCTCTATGGTTTTAGAACAGACTGTGATGTCCCCAAATATACCCAAATGTCCCTATTCACAGGTAATGCACCTGTACCCAGAACATTCAGATCACCAATCCTGCCAAGAATATTGTGCAGAGGACTCGACAAGTGGGGTCAAAGGGGACGACAGAAGGCGTCAGGTGGCACATTCCATCCACAGCTTTAAAAGTATCGAGAGTGAAAGGCAGAGAATGAACTTAGAAATAACAGAAGAGGTGACTTCCCTTTACTTAAAATTGGCTTTTAATGGAAATCCATCTTGGTGATGGAGTGGGGCTACGGCCCTACATGGAGAACTGAGCCGGGTGTTCTGTGTCTCTGGGTTTAGTGTAGAAAAGCAAAGCCGTGAGGCAGTGAGCATGTTAGTTCATGCACTCAGAGCCCGTGTTTTGAAGCTGCTTGTACGGAGGACACGAGGGGAGAGGAAGAGAGTAGGAGAGAGAAGTGGGGATGGGGTCGTCTGCAGGCGAGAGGCCCTGGAAGGCATTTCAGGGCTGGGCTGGGAGGGGTGTGCTTGCCCAGCACGGGGGCCTCTCCACCGTCTGCGTGCACACGGGGCTCAGTCTGGAGCAGACGCCTGGCTCTTAAAACACATCTACCAGTGCCTGAGCCACAGGCACGGGCCAGACCCTGTGCTCAGACGGTGTCTCAGACCCAGAGCACACGGCTGACCTACCTCATTTCACCTTTCCTGGTGCCCCACAGGTCACAGCACCCTTACCCCAACTGGAACGGATATGTTCCCTCTAAGGGAAACACTTGGGAAAGGGCCGAGGCAGAAATTTCAGATACTAAGGTTGGCTGCAGAAATGCACATACTTTAGTTAAAGGCAATCTGAGACACTGCAGAAACAGAAGTATTGGTAGCAGTCTTTGGTGTCATGACCTGGGCATCCGTGAAGTCCCTCTGATGCTAAACAGAGCCTAAGCCCAGCCCTCAGGGCTGTACTTCCCAGCCCTGACCTAGGACTTCATCGCGTTGTAATCCTCAAAAGCAAACCCTCTTATTTCAGACACTGCACAGCTGAGAGCCCGTGGCACCAAGGTGGGAGGACCAGGACCAGGAGAATCGGTTAAAAACTGCATATTGTACCTGAGGCAGAACGGTAAGTTTCTGTCACATGCTCGTTTTTCTGCTTCCCTGAGCAGGGGTGAAGCCTCAACATATTTGAGGTAAGATTATTTGTCTCCTTCAGAAATCTCTTTGGTTTAAAGTTGAGGCAATGGAATAAAACTTTTGTGTTTCTAATTGTCTGAAATGTTTGTTTGCTTTTTGGTTTTGTCTTGCTCACTGACTTTTCCCAACAGAAAAGATTAAGAAAGGAACAGATGGGAGGCACTTTTGAAAAGTGGTTACTCTCAACGAGGTCAAATGTTTGAGAAGTAATAGGTTTTAAAAATATGAATTTAAACTAAGCAGGCCCTTCATGAAAGACTCAACTTGCAATCAATAAACACTCATGTTCTCTCCTTCAGAGTCACAGCCCCTAAATGTCACTATAGCATTATCAGGAACTATGTTTAAAAATGACTGTGATGAACGTAAGATCCAACCGGGAACTAAACACTCCAAATGTTTTACACTGAACATTGATTTGAACCGCAAGAGCGAAAACATCCACCTCTCTGGAATAATGTTAATTGAACTCCTCGGTAAATTCTTTTATGCAAGCCAATATGCAGAGCTGTCCCCTGGGTTGATCTTTAGGAAGCAACTTTTATTTTTATTATTTTCTACACATGTACACTGTTTTGTGGTTGCGTTATTCTTAGTTCTAACAGTTCTCTTATTTGTTTTTGTTTTCCTTAAGTATTTTATTTTATTTCATTTTGTGCAATTTAATAGGTTATTTATCCTAACACGGTTTAAGAGGACTCAGACTTTTGATCGAAACGTTTGTAACTTAAAACATCATGCATTGTAAGTGGTGCTTTGTGGTTTGTTGAGAACCTGCTTTAAAACGTTTTATCCTAAAGAACATGCACCATGTAACTTTTATAATGTGATGTGAGTCTAAATCAAGTTGTGTTAGAGATATCTTTCATAAACCTTTCCCACACATGCCCTCTGAACCCACCCGAGGGGAATGTTGACACCGCTCAGGCGGCTCCTACGTGAGGACATACCCACATGGACAGGTGCCCCTGACGTCACCCTGACTCTTGCCAACAAGAAGTTGGGGGATGCAGGGGCAAGGATGGGGCCGGGGCCCACACCGTGTCCTGAGAAGCGTGGGGACACAAACTTCACCCAGGGAGACATCCAGAGACTCTAACTAAAGTGCTCCTAAACCAGGGTCATCCCCATTTTAAAAACTGGGGCAACCATAAACATTTTGTTTTCAAAATCCTGGAAGGAACATGGATGGAAGGAAAGAGAATCTCAGAAAAGTTAAGTGATCTCAGATCATTCAACAGGCAAGCAGCAGAGCCTGGAGATGGAGGCCTGTCTTGGCACGGGAATGCCAGACGATGTCCTGGGGCGGGGCAGCCACCTGTGTCTCCAGACTCCTCCCCCCTCCCTCCTCCTCCCTCCTCTCTCCCCCCTGCCCCCTCCCTCCTCCCTCTCAGCCTTGGTCCTCAGGCTGCCTGATCTAAACTAAGCCACGTTGAGGGCACTGAATTGTAGCCCAGTGCCTAAAAGAGTTACAGCTGTTCCTGTTTAAAATATGGTTATAAGCTCTCAGGAGAAATTTGAAATTGCACAGCGAATGTAGAAAAATCACATTTGTTTAAACTACCGACTACTACCTACGTTACTCCAATTCTGCTGCCATGGGCAGGATCCGGGTCAGCCTACGGCCAATGTTCAGAATATTTAATATTTGAACACCTTTCACGTTTTGTTTTTTGACATGTTGGCCCAGTGCCTCCAGCGCAGGGATGTTGGGCCAAAGCTGTGGTTCCAGTGTCGCTCCCTATCAGCCCCTTTCCCCCCAGACAGCCTCATGTGACTTCCCACCGAAGGACCAGACCTTTCTGCTTCTTATTAGCCCCAGGCTGCGCTGATGCTGACAGCCCAACACCCCATGCTTCCATCTTTGCACCTTTGCCCCCTTACTCCGAGGGAGTTGCTGATGTGAGTCTGTTCAGACTATAGGTCACAGCACTGCGATCGGCCCGTTTGGCCATCAGGCTCTCCAATGTGCACCGGCCCCACTAAGGCCAAAAGGAGGAGCTAGGGGTCACGCTGGTTTTATCTGGGGGAAGGAGGACGTAAAGGTGCTGGCCTACAGGATGGTTATTCATATCACAAGAGGCTGGCCAAGGATGCCATTAAAGAGTGCACCTTACCAAGGTGTTCAAAAGTTTGCCAAATCCTCCAAGCACGTCGTTGACAATTTTTAGGAACAGCTTTTCTGTAAAAGAATGTGCGGAGGTGTGCAGAGTGAGGTGGGGGGGGGTCACGTAGGTATGGGGGTCCCCTCCCACGGCCTCTGGAGGCCGGTCCCAGGCTACCTTCTCCAGCCAACAGACTCCACGCTCGGAACCCATCTGAGGGAGCAGAGTCTCCAGATGTGACCAGGTGATGAGCAAACGTTCTCTGATTGAGAGATGAAATGTCAGCACTCTCACGAGCCTCAGAATAGCACCAACTAGTGTCTCCCATAGAAAACTTACATAAGAAGATATCTTTTTATTCTCTTATAATAGTAATAACTCCTGAGAAAATATGCGTTAGAACTAATGAGAGAGGGAGGCAAGTCAGTGCAGCACTTTAAATTTCTGCCAATGCTAAATGTGGAAGAAATGAACTGCTTATGATTTCTGAATTGAGTTTTAAAGTTTTTTTTTTTTTTTTTTACCAAACAAGAAATGTTCTTTTGCTTGTATCGGTTCAGCTGGAATCTGTTTCTTCCCTGCACGTCCGCTGGCACGGGTCAAATGCACTTGTTTCAGATGTGTCTTTTCTCAGGGTCTGAATTTCCCTCTCCTCCTTCAACCCCCCTCTTTGTGCCTCCAGGAATGTTAGCAGGTTTCTTTTCTACCCCCAGATGGACGGGGGGGGGGCACCTTCGTTTCTATTTTAACATCACCTATTTCTAATGGAATCATTCAAAGAAGTTGTTTCTGCTGATGGTTATGTGAAAACGAAATGAAATGTCATCAGCTGGAGATTCATGGGCCGCATTTAGCAGTGAAGTGAGCTGGGAATAAGTTTCCAAATCCTTCCTCAGGCACGGGCCTCCCAAACTCGCAGGAGGGTGGTAAACAGGAGGGAAAGGCAGCAGGGTGGATGAGGGGCACACTGCAGGGTCAGTGCGCTGTTCTTCCCACCTCTGTGAACCACTGACATTTTCCACTGTAAAAAACTTTAGACATAGATTTCCCCAGTTTTTCCTTTATTTAACAAAGCCCTCTTGATTATGACGATTCCATTTTCATGCAGTAGGTGGGGGCAGGGTGGGAGAGGGCACCAGATCAGTGACAAACCAACGCTTGCTCTAGGCAAAGGGGCCCTGGGGTGTTGGAGAGAGGGTGGGAGGGACGTGGAGGGCTCACCCTCAAACGTCTCACAGGCCCACACCTGTGGTCTGATCTCCAGAAAGACATTCCACACAACCACCAGGCACACAGCATGCGATCGATAATTCATCCGAAAATCTGCTCCAGCCACTTCCTCTCTTAGCCAGAACGGACATCAGCCCCACCGCCGGGCGGGCTCTCCACTCTGGCTGCTGTGAGCATTTAGGGAGCCAGACCCCCTCAGGAGACCACATCCCAGCACCAGCGCTGACTGCCCAGCAATCCCTCCTCAGCAAGGAGAAGTTGGCTGGCTCTGGGGTTTGTTACAGGCCGCTCGCCCCACAGGCTGCAGTTCTGCGCAGGGCAGAAGCCGCTCCCTTTGGGCTCTGACCAAACACACTGGCCAGCAGGAGGGGGACCCACAGATACACTGACCCAGGTGCTCGCCCCACTGCCTGAGCCTGATTCTAACTGCAAATCGGAGCCACCTACCCCCAGCGCCTAAATCTGCCAAGCCCTCAGCCAGTGTCCGCTGCACCAAACCTGAACCCGGGACGTGGCCCGGGAAGGCGCAGACAGGAGTCCGGCCAGGAGCCTGGCGGCGCCAGCGCATCTGACGCCGCAGAAGAGCTGCGCGTACCTGAAGTCTGGGTGATAGGCGCCCACGCCCCTGCGTGCGAGGGGCACCCAAGGAGACGAAGGCGACGAGAAGACCCCTTTCTCTAGTCCTTCAGGAAAGCCAAGCGACCCCACTGGCAGCCTCCCCAAAGCAGGACTGTAAGCGCCCACTCCACTGGAGTCTCGCAGAAAACGCATCGCGATCAAAGCCCCTTCCCCCGGAAAATTGCCCCATTCTGCCTGTAATCCAATTCCCTCTCCCCGCACCTGGAGAGCGCGCACGAAGAGGCATACCCAGGGAAATTGTGACCAGAACTTGAACCCCAAACGCATCCACTCATTCCCCGCTCCGCGCTGTGGCTGGCGGCTCCCAGGGCTGCGGGCTGTCGCGGCTGCCAGGGACCAGACAGCGCGCGGAACCGTGGGGCTCCCAGAGTCCCGGTCTCCGTCCCGGTCGTCGGTCAGGAGTCCCCATCCCCAGCGCGCTCGCACCCTCGCCTTCCTTTTTCCCTCCGCTCGGCAAATCGAAGCCCGCTTCCCTTCCCTGTCCCAGATGGACCTCGGACCCCAGCTCCGCGGCGGCCCCGCTCACCAGCCCCAGTCGGTCTCCTTTGGGTCGCTGGAGGGGGTCTCCCGGACCCTCAGAGCCAATGCCCGCCGCGCGCCTCCACCGCCCCGGGCAGCCCCGCTCCGCCGCGCTCCCGGGTTTTGGTCTCAGCAGCTCCCTCCGACTTTGCACAGCGGCGCCTCCGCGCCGCCGGGGCTCCTGGGGTGGCGAGGCGCCAAGCTGCAGCCCGGGCTGCCGGCGCCCGGCCCCTTCCTCCGCATCTTCCTCGTCCGCTCCGCTCTCCCTGGCGCCTGGCGACCCCGCGCCTCCCCGGTCCCGCCGCCCGGACCACCCGAACTCACCCCGGAGCCGCGACGCCGCCGGTCTGCGCGCTCCGAGGAGGAGCCAGGACGCCCTCCCGCGCGGGGGCCGCCTCCCTGCCGCCCGCCCGCCCGCCGCCCGCCCGCGGCCCCCTCCCCGCTCCCGCCGGCCCCTCCGCTGCCCGCGCTGCCGTGGCGGTCGGGACTCACCTCCAGGACAAGGTGACCCGCTAGTGTGCCCGGTGGCGGCCCGCGCGTCTCCGGAGGCAGCGAGCGCGCGGGGCGCGGGGTGTGCGGCGCCCGCCTCTGCTCCCGGCTCCCTCCCACGCCGCCCGGCTTTTTCCCTTCTGCCCACTCCCTGCCGCTCGGCCCTGCGCTCGCCGCCCGCGCCCCCGGCTGCCCCGCGCGTACTGGACCGCCGGGCGCGGGGCAGCGGCGGCGGCCCGGGCTGCTGGAGCGAGCTAGCGGCGGCGGCGGGGCGGAGCCCGGCCCTCCGTCCACCGGGAGAGGAGGGTGAGAGGAGACTCCCGCGGCGCGCACCCGGCCGGCGGGTGGGCGAGGGGCGCCTGGGGCGCGCCGCTCGGCTCGGCTCCCGAGCCTGGAGACACGCGTGCCGGAGGCGGCGGCCACGGGCTCTGGGGATGGCAGGAAGGAGGAGGAGGAGGAGGAGGAGGAGGAGGAGGAGGAGGAGGAGGGAACGGCTCCGCGCGAAGGCGCCGCCAACTTTGCCCCAGGCCGCCGGGCCCCGCGGGGGATCGCGTCTGGCAGGTGGCCCGGGCCCGGTGTCTGGGAATGTGGGTGACAGAGGCTGGGGGAAGGGGGCATCCACTGGGGACTAGGAGGGCGGATTTGCCGCCTGGTTCGGAGAAGAGATGGCTCCCCTTGGTCCTAAAGGCCTCCCCAGGCTCTGGTTCGTTCTTTCTGAGGTTCCTAAGGACCCACTTTATAGGCCTGCATCTCCTCGGGTCCTGACCAGCCAATCAACCCCGTGAAACCAGGCGCGGGGCCCAGACTCCGGGGACCTCGACCCAGTGTCAAACCTGTCTGATGCGCGTGCAGGGCTGGCCCTGGGCCGCGGGGATCGAGAGGAAGACTCGGTTGTCGGGAGAAGGGGGCTGGGCATAGCCTGGTGAGGAGAGTGGGCAGTGGGGAGTGAGCGAGGGAGGGCACCCCCCAAGATAGTCTGCATTTCCAGTGTTGAGGGAGGCGGGGGAAGTGGTGTTTTCAGTTGGGATTTCATAGAGAAAGAAGTGAGGAGGAAAGAAGTACCAGAAGGGAGTCAAAAGTGATTTAGGAAAAGAATCTGTGAGCCCACTTCTGTCACAGGCACAGAAGTGCCCGGTGCCCCAGCCAGGCTGGCACTGGCTGCACCCTGGTGTTCATTGTCTGTTTTGCCCCAGGAAACCCTCCTTGGTGCAGAGGCCTCTCCCTGCCTGGTCACCGACCCCTTGGCCCTGAGAAGCCACCTCTTCCTCTGCCAGGGCTCCTGGGGTGGAGTTTCCAGAGGGCTGAGGTCGGAGGTGGAACCAGAACAGCAGGTCCCTCCCCGAGTTCCCGTTGTGGGACTGGCTCCTGTGGGTCCTCAGCAGCCCAGAGAGAAAGCTCAAGTCCCAGTGCACCTGTAAGGGGGCAGGTGGGTGGAGGTGCAGGTCAGTGGAACCGGCACCGTCTGTGCTCTGTCTTTATCCACCGGAATGCCATCCCCCCTCCATCTCTGTAGCGTGGCAAAGCACAGCCAGCCTTCTGGCTCCAGATCCCAGAGCTGCAAGGCTGTGGTCTGGAACACTCAGAAAAGGCCACGGTCCACCCCTCCCGGCTTGAAGAACTTCTCAGATGGGAGGAAGATGCCATCTTATCCTAGTAAACTTGCCACTGTCCCTGGATCCTTTCCGGATCAGAACATTACATTCTCTCATCTGAACCACTGAGCTGAGCAGATATCATTGGACTCATTTGAGGTGGAGAATCCTTACTCCCGTTTATCAGATGAAGAAGCTGATGCTTTTTGAAAAATATCACCTGGGGTTTTCGCAGCCACCAGAGTTCGGGAGCAGCCTGACCTGGGTTCTCACCTGTCAGAGCACTTGTGTATCTAGACTTTGGGTTCGCTTTGGGGCCAGTTTTGTTTTCTTCGTGAGAGAACACCAGCCTGGGGCGCAGCTGGACCTGCCTGTGCCTCCAGGGCATGGTTTGCAGTTTCAATTGGACTTTTCATGATATACCAGGCGGGCCCTCATGAGAGCAGCATAACACGTGACCCCTGGCTGTCACTGGCTACCCGTGCACTGCTCCCTCCGAAAGTGAGGGTTGCAGAGTGAAAGGAAGGGGATGCCTTCACGGTGGCCTCCTGTGTGGAGTTCTGTGGCCTGCCTCTGTGTCGTGTCCTTGGTACTTTGGAACGTTCCAGGCTGCTGCTTTGGAACTTAGTACCCTGGCTCTTCCAGGTGAAGTGTGGAGCGTGGGTACACGCGGGGGGGGTGGGGGAGGGTACATTTCCTGACATTTTCTAAGGCTTGGTTTTCTTAACACACCTCACTCAATTTAGCATTTAAACATTCCCACGGTCTTCTATTGTGGAATGAATATGGTGGGCCCCTTAAGTCACTGTGTTTTATTCTCATACAGCTCTTGGGCACATCCCAGGTACTGAACAAATAGTGACTGACTGCATTAGATGGGGGGAAGGGGTACAATTAAATGTCTTTGAGTCAAGAGGGTACTTTGGAAGAAAAGGGAAAAGTTCATGATGTGAAAGGTTGTTTTTTATTATTATTATTATTAATTTCTCCCATGCTACTCACATAGCTTCAAGGTCTCCAGAAGTATGTTGTCTTTTCTAGACCCTGAGCCTGAACACGCACACACAACTTTTAGTGTTTCTGCAATGCCAGTGGGTGTTACCGATCGTTGCATAAGGAACTCGCCAGGGCCAGGAATCTCAGATGAAGAAAGGGGTGTCGCCTGCTCCTGGCAGATGTGGCAGTTCAGGGAAGGCACCCACGGCTCCTGGTGGCCACCTGGCTGGTCTGGGATGGTAGGTAGCTGCACGTATAGGGTGGTTTCTCTTGAGTCTGGATCCCTGGTTGTTGCTTGCAATGCTGTCATCACTGTTGTGCTGTGATGCCGCACTGAAATAGGAAAGCAAACAAGGGGCTGTCACGTACTGAGCAGCGCGAGACAGCAGAAGTCACCGAACCTCCTGGGTATCGGGTAACCTTCTCGACAAGGCTTATCTCTTAGGAGAGGTTACAGAACTGACAGAGCTAAGAGAGGTCTCTGGGGCCAATTCCTGTGCTGTGAACTGTCGCTCAGTCACCAGCCAGCTGTCAGGCTTCTGGACAACTTTCAGGAGAAGCTGTTTGTTCCCAGAGGCAGGTGACCAGATGAGAGGAAGCACGGACTGGAGGTCTTCGGGTAGGAGGTGTTCCTCAACACGTTGTGAACTTATGAAGTGCCCTGCCGTGCCCTGTGTGGTGCCGGCAGCTCAGTGGGGCTCCTTCCGCCTGCCGATGCAGGGGACACGGGATCGAGCCCTGGTCCGGGAAGATCCCACATGCCGCAGAGCAACTAAGCCCGTGCGCCACAACTAATGAACCTGCGTGCCACAGCTACTGAAGCCTTCACGCCTAGAGCCTATGCTCTGCAACAAGGGGAGCCACGGCGATGAGAAGCCCACGCAAGGGAGAGTAGCCCCCTCTCTCCACAACTAGAGAAAGCCTGCACACAGCAACAAAGACCCAACGCAGCCAAAAATAAATAAATTAAAAAATGAATAAATTCATTAAAAAAAAAAAAAAAAAACCAGCTTTAGATCAAACGTGTGAAATGCTCAGCCTTGTTACGCGTTGATCGTAATACTAACAATGGAGAGGGTGTACCCAATTTTAAGGCAATGTCATTCATCCAGTTTTTTCTGGTCTCCTCCCCAGATCTGTTATTAAATTGTCTTGATTGATGACATCCAGGAATTGAAAAGCCGCAATGTCTTATCACAGGAGAATCCTGTGGACTTAGAAGGACAGAAAGATGACCACTCAGATGTTCAGTGTAGACATGATAGTTGAGGCTCTAAGAAAAATGTGAATTGGTATCAGGAATAAAAGGAGAGAGATTCGGGCTTCCCTGGTGGCGCAGTGGTTGTGCGTCCGCCTGCCGATGCAGGGGAACCGGGTTCGCGCCCCGGTCCGCGAAGAAGCCTGTGCCCCGCAACGGGAGAGGCCACAACAGAGGGAGGCCCGCGTACCGCAAAAAAAAAAAAAAAAAAAAAAAGGAGAGAGATTCAAAACCTAGGCAAAATTTTGAGGCAATGTTGAAGTGAGAGTTTAAAACAGGAAAAGATACACCAGTATGCCAGAACATCAGAGCTGGAGGAGTTCTTGGTGCTCTCCTGGTACGGCCCTCTGATTCTCAGGTGGCTTGAGTGGGGAGTGAAGCCCAGGTCTGGGCTACCGACTTTACAGTCTGGCTCTGCATCTGTCACATCACTTTGGAATAAATCAAGGAGGGCAGTAAGTTAACAAATTGTAAGCCACCTCTGTGGTGCAGTGGACCAGTTACCCACTGCTGCAAACAAGCCAGCCCAAACGTTGTGGCTGAAAACGGCAGCCCTCTATTGGCTCACAGCTCTGAGGGTGGCGATGAGGGCTGAGCCGCTGGGTGGTGACACCTGTGCTCCCTTGGGCATCCGTGGTCAGCTGCCCACCAAAGCCTTCCTCATGTGTCCGGGGTGGTTGGCTGTGGACTGGGGGGATGGGCCGCTGCTCCCCCAGGGCTGACCCAGGGCTCCTCACAGAGCTGGTGGGGCCCAGCGCTGTGGGCCCAGTGCACACGGCTTTCCAAGCCCACATCACATGGCTGAGGTCTCCTTTACCAAAGCTGTCGCATGGCCCAAGTTCAGGAGGTGGGAGACAGCCTCCGGCTTTTGATGGGTGGGGTCATGAGGTCACGCTGGAGACGGGGTACATGGGGGTGGGAGGCGTTTGGAGCTGTTTTTGCAATCAGCTGCTGCTCAGAGTAAGATTTGTTCTTAATGCACGTGACTTCACTCACTGAATCTGGATCTGAGCTCAGTGGGGAGGCAGGAGTGACCCCAGGAGATGAAGAGGTTGAGTGTTTGGCCCGGTGGTCTCACAGCCAGTGAGTGAGGAAGGGGCTCAGATCTGGCTTGTCTTCAGCTCGGCGAGCAGCCAACCTTCACAGAGGGTGTGCGTCAGGGGCGGGCTGAAGGCTTACCACGGTGAGGGGCTCAGCGAGCCTGGGAGTAGCTGTCTGCCACTCCTGTGGCCTGTCCTCAGGCAGGGACCCTGGTTTCCTCCTGTCTGATGAGCATGGTTATAGTATCTGCTGCCTGGCCGTGTACAGATAAAGACGTGCTCCACGCGCGCAGTGTGTTTCCTGAGCAGGGACGGTGGGTTATTGTTTTAAAGACAGTTGGCAAGACTGCGGGGCTGCTGGGCACCTTTTGCAGGGAAGTTGAGGGGAATGGCAAAATCTAGATTCTTGGCACAAAACATGCTGGTGCTGAAAGGACTTCAGATGCCACACGAGAGGGGAGATTGATGTTTTCGTTCATCCAAGTGCTTCTTGTTTAAAGGGGACCGAGGCTGAGTGAGGCCAAGTCTGTTGTCAGATCCTCCAGGTCCTTCTGTCTGGTTCCCTCTACCCCAGGTCTCACGGGCCTTGTTGCTTAGGACCCACCCCTGCATGTTTCTTGGTTTCTCATCCTGGAACAGCCTTCATTTCTCTTATCAGAGTGTGAACACGTGGGTTCCTGCTCCACCCTGCTCCAGACTTTAAAGTCAGAGTCTGGAGAGACGGCTCAGCGAGTGTAGGACCACGGGACACACGTGGGACCCGTACGGGACACACAGGACACACTTGCGACAGTGAAGCGGGCAGGTGTGGTGATGCTGTCCAGCTGGGATCGATCCTACACCTTTCCCAGGAAACAGCCCCCACACACCAGGCAGTCAGGGACCAACCAGGAAAGAGATCAAGTGCAAGGGCCCCCCTGTTCTCCATGCTATCGTGAACCCTTTCCGCTGGGGGTCTCCCACCCTCACCCATTCCCTCTCCTGATTTTGACTATTTCTTCTTCCTGGACCTGAACACAGATTTGGCCTCACATTCTCTTGGATACGTGATGTTAGGTGACCACACAGACTGTCACACCAGAGCCTCCAGCACCGGCGCCTCTGTTGCCAGCAGGGCTGGTCCTCTGTTCTCCCCCTGACCTGCCTCGGCAGGTGACTAATTTCCATGATCCAGTTAATGATCCATAACCCATATCTATTATCATGACAGAGGACAGTATCGGAATAATCAGTGTCTTTAAGAAATTGTATTTTAGCTGAAAGCAGGAAAATATGATTATTTCCAGGACTGTTGGAGAGAAGAATAATTAGGAAAAGCTTAGCTTTACAAAACCTTGCTTTCAGGATGGACTGTAAGGCCAGAATTTGCACCATGTGTTCAGAAACATTAGCCTCAAAAAATGGATTCATAAATCCACTTTGATCCATGCACCAAAGTGGACAGCGCACCTCCTTCACTCAAACGAAAGAAGACCGTGTTTTTCTTGCTGAACAGAAGAACTGTGTGTACTGGTGTGGCTCTAACAGGATGAGAAACTGAGAGGTTGGGGTCCATGAAAACATTGCTGGTGCAACTAAGCATTCAAACACCATCATTAACTATTAGCGTGATTTCTGGCATTTTCCAAAAAGCCTACAAACTCATTTTTGGCTCAAGAAAATATATTTTTTGCTGCATGCACTTTTTTTCTGCAAAAAAAGAGAGAATTCTATGGCAAAAATAACCACTTCTGTAATTTTGCAGGATGTGGAACTGGAGGGAAAACTCCATGAAATTAAGCAATTTCATTTTTATGATTCCCAGTTCGTCAGTCACATTTCAAGAAAAGAATGCCTTTGAATAAAGGAATTCCCTCGGGCAAGTGCCGGCACCTGCCCTCTGTGGCCGGCTGTGCTCCCTGGGCGACTGTCATGTACATCAGCAGCTGGTCCTGCCCAGGGTGCCTTAGATATGGTTTGCTGGATGTCAGGACACCAGGGCACAGGATGATCTCCTCCTACAGCAGGGGCCAGGCATGGCCACGGCAATAACCCACTTTGGGGCTGACAGCACAGGGCAAGAGTCCTCTCTGGACCGGGTGCCGTGACCCACTGGTTCAGGGCAGCATCTCAAGTTCCCGTGGCTTTTCCTGTGCTCTGGGTCAGGCGTGCGTCTCCACCTGCCCCTGGCCTGGCCCACGCGGGCTGCACCGCGTCTGCCCACGGGCAGGCCCGTCTCCAACATCCCCACTCCCGGGACAGCACCTTGGGGGGCCCATCCTCCCTTCGGCCTGGTGGTGGGAGCAGTGCCGGCCGGGCTACAGCTCCTTCTCTTCCCTCCCCGGGCTCTGCATTGTTGCGGGGTGCAGGTGAGCCCCGGCACTGGGCACATGCAGGAGCGGGTCTACTGTCCACGGTGGGAGAAGGCGCTGGGCTGCACCGGGTACTGGGCAGGTCTCTGGACTCCAGGGCTGCGCACTCAGGCCGGCTCCTTCACAGGCGTCACAACCCGCGTGCAGAGACGTGGTTCCTGGGCTGTCGTGTGTGAGGGAAGATGAGGGGGCCTGGCTCTGAACCACACCCCCGGGCCCGGTTTTGCCCCGATTCATTTGGCTTTTCACCTTCCTGGCAACTCTTCCACTACTTACCTCCCTTTGCCTTGGTCTTTGGCCTTGAGCCATGTTCCGGTTTCAGACCTCAGCCTTCCCACCTGCAGGTCTGGGGTCAGACCCCGACCGGCCTGCCCGCAAAGCCCTCTCAGCTGGGAGCACGGCCTTATTCCTAGAAGTGGGGATGGGCAGCCCTTGGAGCTCCCCATGGCCTTGAGAGTCCCAAGGTCACATTTGCCAAGCGGCAGAATTGATGCTTGCATCCGTGTCTCCCGAGTCTGGGTTTTCTCCAGACCACGGCCCGCACCTGGGCTCGCTGACCTTGGAGGACTCCGTCTGAGGGGAAAAAAATCAGAGCAGGGAGAGGAATGAAGTGCCTTGAAGGCTTTGCTCACAGAGCGGAAATGTGAGATGGGAGGCGAGGGGCAGGCACAAAACCTGCTCGTCCTCCAGATTCAGGAAGCAGTGACTCCATCCTCTCTCGGTTTTTGTGTCTGTAAAGCGGGGCTGCTTGTCCGCAGATTGTGCCTCACACCCTGGGGCATTGGAAGACGGATAGGCCTGAGTCCCACACAGCCCTGATGTGATGCAAGGTGCCGCGTGAATGACTGGAAGAAATAGAAACAGTTGAGCTGATACCCAGGATGCTCCGGGTGTCCCCTAATGCCACTGTGTGGACTCAACATGAATTCTGCTCAAGCGGACGAGTGTTGAAATTCCTCTGAGCAGCAGCGAGTGCCGCCTTCCCTGGGCACAGGTCTGCGCCTCTCATTTAAAGTCATCCTGGTGGGTCCTCCGTTTTTCTCCTGGCCCTGACAGTGTCTGTGCCACTGATCGCACACGGCAGGGCCTGGCGCCACTGCCACTGTTCCCACGGAGGGGAGGGGGGCTGAGTGATGCGCTGAGGGCCCTCCACTGAGACGGCCATGGCAAGTTTCTAAAGCCAGCAACTGTACTTTCTTCGGTGGACTCAGGCCACAGGGGCTGCTTGCCCTGCAAACTCAGAGAGCTGGACGTGCCTGAGGGTGGTGGCCTGCCTGGAGGCCGGTGAGGACAGAAGGAGGCCTGAAAGTCCAGCTCCCCTGCTTCCATGCAGGACAAAGTCAGAGGTGTCGCCCGCCCTCCAGAGCCTTGGGGGTCCGGCTGAGGCTCCCCTCTGTAGGACCCCCCTGAGATCCTGCCTCCCTTCCCGTCCCTTCTCCTGCTTCCTTCCTGACCCCCAACTAGGACTTGTTGTGTAATCAGCCACTTGCCTGTGGGTCCCCATCTCGGGGCCGATTCAGGGAGACCCTGCCCGAGACGCTGGGTTTCAGGACTTGCTCACATTCCCGATAGTTTCTCTGGCAAACCTTCCCTGAGTGACCTCCAGTGCGCTGTCCACCAGCTCCTGGGCTTGATTTCTCACTTGAACTAGAGTTTCTACCAGTTTTAACTTTCCGAGACTCTGCAACCAAGATCATGAAAGGAGGCTGTTATGAGGGGGTATATGTGTATGCTATGAGGGCTGTATATGTGCATGTGCGTGTGTGTGCCTGTGTATATGCGTGTATGTATGTGTATGCGCCTGTGTGTGCATGTGCATGTGCGTGTATATATGTGCATGTGTGTGTCTGTGTGTGCATGTGTGTGTGTGTATGTGTATGTGCCTGTGTGTGTGTGTCTGCATGTCTGTGTGCACACGTGTGTCTGTGAAAGAGAAAGAAAGACAAACCCTGGGCAAGCACTTAATCTCTCCAGGCCTCAGGTCTAACCTGTAAAATGGGGGTGGTGACAGGGTCTCTTCACTGTGTTGGGAGGATTAAATGCCATATCATGTAACATGTTTGGCGCGGGACCTCCCAGTGGCATTCAACGCACTTTAACCCTCTGTCCTTCATACCTGTCCTGCCTAGGTCATAGCCCTGAGGGCACCCGTGTCTGGGAGGAGTGCCCTCCTGCTGCCTGGGGCTGGGAGCAGGTGGAGAGACCCACCCAACAGGGGACACTGTCTGACTTTATGCAAAGGGTCGCCGGGAGCAGGAGATGCAGGGCCCCTTCCAGGCCCCCAACTCAGGGGCTGTGGGCTGAGCGCAGCCACCAGGCACCGGCCTGCAAAGGGTGGGCGAGGGAGGACTCTGCTCTGCAGGAATGAGAAGACTGTCATTCCTGGAGTCAATGGTAATACAAAAGTGATGTCATTCACTCTTCCTTTTGGCTCTCGGTGGTCCGGATTTTGCCAGGGAGGGGATGTCAGAAATTTATGACCAGTGCCTGTTCACTGGATGCCTGAATATAAGAGAGAAAAGGACAAAATGAAACTGAGTTATTTGTAATGAGGTGGATAGACCCGGAGTCTGTCATGCAGAGTGAAGTAAGTCAGAAAGAGAAAAACAAATACCGTATGCTAACACATATATATGGAACCTAAAAAAAAAAAAAAAGGTTCTG
>NC_041227.1:41938560-41948172 GCF_002837175.3 Physeter macrocephalus | reverse complement strand
ATGGACTTGAGGATATGGGGAGGGGGAAGGGTAAGCTGTGATGAAGTGAGAGAGTGGCATGGACATATATACACTACCAAATGTAAAATAGATAGCTAGTGGGAAGCAGCCGAATAGCACAGGGAGATCAGCTCGGTGCTTTGTGACCACCTAGAGGGGTGGGATAGGGAGGGTGGGAGGGAGGGAGATGCAAGAGGGAAGAGATGGGGAACATATGTATATGTAAAACTGATTCACTTTGTTGTAAAGCAGAAACTAACACACCACTGTAAAGCAATTATACTCCAATAAAGATGTTAAAAAAACAAAAAACAAAAAAACAAAAAACACTTAGGGAAATTAGAAGCCATTTAGAAAATGAATCCCCAGGGGATCTGCTGAATTTCAATCGGCCGGGACAACTGCTCTTTTCTACTACATTTTCCTGTCTCTTTCTTCATCCCCAGCCAGGCCATCCTCCTGAAGGGCTAGCTGAGTCCTCAGCCTCGACCGACCAGCAGGAACTCCTGAGCGGCCACGGAACCGTGACTGAAGGAGGTGGGTCTGAATCCACAGAACTGTCCCTCCTCCAGGTCAACGGGCAGAAGGTGGACGCGGTTCCCTCACACACACAGTGGTTCAGGGCGTCTCCTTAGATGCCACACAGGATACAGAGATGGTTCCAACACAGCCTTTGCCTGGCGAGGGCTCATAATCTAGAAGGCTGGGGGCGGGGATACAGAACCAAGAATGTGCAAAACAAAGAAAGGCGTGCTATGAAGGAACGGAGGAGCAAGAGGACTGGGGGCCGAGACAGGGATGCTGTCTGATGCTCCTCCCACTGGTGGGGTGGTCCCTGGGGTCAGAGGATGGTCTCCCCACAAGGACTATTTTATTAAACATTTGGTCTAAAATAATGGAAAACTAAGCATACCTGCAGACTTCATGTTTTATTTTATTCCCATGTAGCTTTGTGATCAATGTAAATATTTTCATGATTTAAAAGTTTTTCCCAGAAAGAAGATTCTATTTTATTACATCACAAATATGCAGAGTAAGGGACTGAATCAAGACTTGATTTGGTGCCCAGACTCAGTGAGGAGGTTAGTTAGCTGTCGTTGTGGCTGGATTTGGAGAAAGCATTTACTATAATCTTCCCAGTCAGCCTCAGAGCCGTGGCATCACAGCTGAGCTTACTGGTGGTGGCACAGGTGATGCCCAGAGGTGATGCCCAGAGGTGATGCCCACAGGCGATGCCCACAGGTGATGCCCACAGGCGATGCCCACAGGTGATGCCTACATGTGATGCCCAGAGGTGATGCCCAGAGGTGATGCCCACGGGTGATGCCCACAGGTGATGCCCACATGTGATGCCCACAGGTGAGGCCCACCACCGCCTAAGGTTCGCCTCTGCTTCTCCTGCTCCCTTGGTGAGGCACTATTCTAAACAGTCAGTGTGTATTCTCCTAGCCCACCCCCTTCTACATATTTAACAAAATCAACATACTTTTATGATTGTCTCTAATCAGCTTCCTGATTTTAATTTCTAATTAGCTGCACCACCAACATGTTGCATTATTTAGAACAAGTCATTTGATTCACTAATACATTCATATTCTTAATATGTCTCACTTGTTGCAAAAATATCCAATTGATTCATTAAACAGTGCTTAATAGATTGAGTTATATTATAAATCGTGCAATGGTTTAACATTAAAATAGAAATTAGTAGCTAACTCAGAGGGGCAAGGACGCTTCTTCTGCCTGATCCCTTCTTTCATCGTGAACATACGGATTGTCAACTACCCCTTCCTAAGCAGACAGACTTCCTTTTGCATGGATTCAAGCTTGCCTTCCTTCTGATTAATACTGAGTGCTGAAACCAACAGGATTTCCTGTCCCTGTGTTACATGGTGCTGGGACCAAGCACACAAACCAGCAGACAAAACGACAGCCAGGTTGCCTGCTCCTGGGGCCCTGGTCCCGGAAGATGAGCCACAGCAGAGACTCTGCTTTTGGGACTCCTTCGAGACCCTTCCTTTGCTGCACCCACAAATCCAAGGCTACTTCATCATACACTCTGCCCAATTCCAACAATTTTTCACTTTTCAAGACTTGCCAAGAGTCTCTGCACTCAGGCCCCATCACCAATCAGCACTGTCCGCTGACTTTGCCCTCTGAGCACCGACGCCAGCCAGGTAGCTACCCCTTCCCGCAGTGGGTCTCTGTCTACGTTCTTAACCGTGGGTTCCGGGTGGGGGTGGGGCAGGGGGGTGAACAGAGCACGGGCTCTATGGAAACCAGGGCATCTCCTGAGAGCCGCTGGGGCTCGCCCTATATAACAGCAATTATTCCCTCCTAGACCTGCCCTTGGAAAGTGGGTTACGTGTTGGACATTTTTCAAGATAAATCTGAGTGTGGCTGGCAGAGGATCTGGAACGGCAGGCAGAGCACAGGTGGCCGGCCGAGAGGGTTGAGGGGCAGCGGGTTGGGGGACAGCGCTGCGAGTGGTGTGGATAAGTGTGAGTGTGAGCGTGAGTGTGCAAGCAGCGGGGGAAACGGCCGGGGTGGCGGGAGGGTCTTAGTCCCTGTGCCGCAGGTTCGTGCCTCGCTCTGCTGAGTCCACTGTCTCCACTGACACCTGGCCCGACGCAAATGTATATTTAGACACAAACACACATTCTGAGTGTGGAAGGACAGAAATGCTTGGTTGATTTTCTGTACAAACTTGCAGGATTCAAAATGGCCTTGAAAAGCCAGAAGTTGGCCCCAAATTGAGAAGAATACATTTAGCAGGATGGCCCTGGCTGCCACAGTTTGAAAGGGACACTGAGAAGTGAGACTGGGCAGGCGAGGGTTGTCAAGACGGGCAGGATGCGTACGTGTGCGCTCTGGGGAAGGGGTGAGACCGGGGGTGTTCAGCCCAAATAGGAGCTGACAGAGAGCAGGACAGCAGGTCCACACGACACGTCTGTGTGTCTCCAGCAGGGTCAAAAGTGCCCCAAGTGAGGGGAGAACTGCTCCTGAGGGAGGGACTGCCCCAGCACCTCTGGTCTGGAAGTGCCCTGGGCAAGGCAGAGAGAGGGCCCTGTCTGCTGCTTCCCTTCCAAGCAGAGGATTTACTTCGCCCGAACACAGGGAGAAAGCCAGAATTCTGGAAAGGGAACCTGTGAAAGCACCCTCAGCCACAGGCAGTAGGGGACTTTGGTTCAAATCCAAGCTGTGTGACTCTGGACAAGTTGCTTAACCTCTCTGTGCCTCCATTTCTTCATCCTAGGATGTGGCTATGATTTCCAGTACTTTTGCCGGGGAAGATCGTCCGGTCAGCGGACACACTTGGTGACTGAGAGAAGGAAAACCTCGGTGACAGCAAGCCTGTGAAGAGTCCAGATGGAGTCTCTGCTCCCCGCCTGGCGCAATAGTAAACAAGCGAAAGGGGGTAGTCAGCCTTTCTCCTCTCGGCAGGTAAGGCTTCCTTGCTGGGCTAGCAACCTGTCCGACGACCCTGATTCACACTGCTGGTTGGAAGACCCAGTCTTCTGGTTTCTGGACCATTTTGACAAATACCCCCAAAGGGCAGGTGGGTAGCATCTCAGTATTTTGTGGGTAAAAGCTGACCCAGAGAACGTGGCTGAGTTGAGGACTCATATTTTTGCCCAGTGAAGGGAACTGATCCGGCCGGTTAGAGAGAGCTGGTAATAGCCCTGGTCCTCAGCTCCCTTTTAGGAGAAATAAATAAGCCCCCTCTTCCCTTCCAAAATGAAGCTTACAGATGGTATAACTCACATGCATACATTGTTTCAAATAATTCAAATTTCAAATCAATTTAATGCGCTAATCATAGTATGAAGGAGAGGTAACTGGTGTTAAGTTATGATGATCACATGCATATTTCAATACATAAATTCTTGGGCCTGAACACACTGTAGGGAAATAAAGACCCGAGAGGTGATAGGCTCTGGAATGAAAACCAGCCTCTGAGGAAAAGTAATGAGGCCAGAATTGTTTGCATGTCCTGGGGGGATAAGGGGTTCACCTTCCCTGAGGTGGGGACCACAGGCTGGGAGGACACAGGTGTCCAGCATGGAGGAAGTGAGGCTGTGTGGCCCCGTGGACGTGCTGGTCTGTGCACATGTGCAGGGTCAGTGGAAGCCCCCTCATCATGGTTGTTGAGACCCAGGACGGGCACGAGAGTGACATGGGCCAAGGACATGGATTTCTCATCTGAAAACCCCACATGTCTGGGCATTTATTCAGCCTCCAGTAGTTAAAGGGAACTTGGATGCCATATCCTTTGACAGGTGATGAAAAAGAAAATGTGGGTAACCTTTCTGGTAGACCCCTGAGGAAATAACTGGCCCCCAAAGAAAGAAATATATTTAGTATCTTATTCTCACAACCTAGATTTTCTTGCTGTGGTTGAGTGCATGTGTACACACACACACACACACACACACACACACACACACATCTTATAGCAATTATATAAGACGTTTTTTAAAACTACTCCTTGGTGAAATCAGGTGAGATCCCTGCATTTCCTGTGTCTCTGCCAACATGGCAGCACCTGCTTCTAGGGCTGCTAAAGGGTCCTCCGTCTCCTCCTTATGGGGTGGCTGTCAAGGTCAGGAGGTCCTCTGCAGAGTCTTAGCCTGCAGGGGAGGGGGAGGGGGAGGAGGAAGGGAGGAGCGGGCTGTGTTCTTATAACAAACATTTTCTGTTTCTAATGTAAAAACTGTGCCTATCCATTCAAATTTTCTCTAGAAACATGGAAAATTATAAGAAAATAAAATTCACTTAAAATTCCAATACAGTTAAGTCCCCTACATATGAACGAGTTCCACTCTGAGATCGCATTCTTAAGTCCAATTTGTTCGTAAGTCCAACAAAGTTAGCCTAGGTACCCAACTAACACAATTGGCTATAAAGTACTGTACTGTAATAGGTTTATAATACTTTTCACACAAAAAATACATAAAAAACAAACAAGAAATAAAGAAAACATGTTTAATCTTACAGTACAGTACCTTGAAAAGTATAGTACAACAGCTGGCATCCAGGGGCTGGCATCGAGTGAACAGGCAAGAAGAGTTACTGACTGCAGGAGGGAGAGGAGGTGGAGGATGGTAGAACTGAAGGATCGCCAGCAATAGGAGACGGAGGGCAAGCTGCAGTTTCACTCACGCCTGACGCTGATGGCACAGATTCTGCTTCCTTGCTGGATTCAATTCTACCTACCCTCTTGAAAAAAAGATCCAGTGATGTCTGGGTAGTAGCTCTTTTTACCTCATCATAGATGACACGGTAGCACTGGATTGCATTCTGAATGGCTGTTGAAACTTCATGTACAATTCTGTGTTTGGGTCCTGTGCCTCAAAAACTAACAGTGCCTCCTCAGATAAAGAAAATCTCCTTGCCATTTCCTGTGTCATGAATCTCTTTGGTTCTTCAGTTACCTCTTCTTCCTCTTGTCTCTCTTTGTCCTTTCTCTGTGCCTCCAATTCCATCAGGTCTTCATTAATAAGCTCCTCGTGTTGCATAGCAAGGAGTTCAATGAAGTCGTCCTCTTGCAGATCTAGGTCAAGCTTCTCGCTGAGGGTCACTACGTTGCTGAAGACCTCTTTGGACTCCTCATCCACCTTCTCAAATCCGTGAAAATCATGAACAAACTGCGGACAAAGTTTCTTCCAAACCCCATTCATGGTGACGGCCATACCCTCACACCAAGCAAAGTCAATGTTTTTTATGGCCTTGTAGATGTTATAGTCCTTTCAAAATTGTCTCAAGGTTGTTCCTGATTTGTTACTCACCTTTACTGCCTGGCAAAAAGTGTGATGTAAATAATATTTCTTGAAAATAGCTGTAACTCCCTGGTCCGTAGGTTGGAGGAGCGATGTAATATTCAGTGGCAGATGCACTGCTTTGACGTTGGGATGAAAGTCGTCCATGAATGGGAGGTGGTCCGGAGCATTGTAGAGCAGCAAAAGAATGTTGAATGGGGTATCCTTCTCCAAGAAATATTTCTCTGTCTCTGGGATAAAGTGGTGGAAAAACCAGTCCTGGAAAATGGCCCGTGTGACTCAGGCTTTGGGGTTACTCTTCCACACAACAGGAAGAGAGCCCTTGGCTATGTTTTTAAGGGCTCTTGGGTTCTCTGAATGATAAACTAAGTGAGGCTTCAGCTTCATATCACCAGAAGCATTGCCAGCAAACAACAGTTAGCCTATCCTTTGCTGCTTTATAGCCTGGCATCAACTTTTCCTCCTTACTGATGTAACTTCGGTCTGGCATCCTCTTCCATTATAGTCCTGTATCATCCACATTAAAAACCTGCTCGGGTGAATACATGCCTTCATCAATAATTTCTCGAAACATTTCAGGAAATTCCCGGGCAGTTACTGGTCTGCACTCGCTGCCTCGTCACTTACTTTTAGGTTGTGAAGGTTGGCTCTAGCCTTGAACCAATGAAATCAGCCACGGCTGGCATTAAAAGACGTGCCCTCTGATTCTTCTCCATGTTTCTCCTTCAAGTCGTCTGAAGGGCTTTTAGCTTTCTCTTGAATCACCATTAAGCTGAGTGGGACTCAACACTGATGCTAATCCTGCACCCACACACTGAGGAGTTTCTCCATCTCCGCCATCACTTTTCCACATTTCTTCGATATTATTGCCTACCTCATCCGCACAGCAGACTTCACATGTTCCATGATCTTGCCCTTGTTCTTTAGAATCGTGCCGATGGTTGAACAAGTCATGTTATAATATCGAGCGACGTCTACCATGGAGCCTCCAGAAACCAAAACCGCCGTTATTAAATGTTGATCCTTTCTACTCTTTTACCTCCTTGCCGAGTGTTTTCTAAGGGCATTGT
Organism: Physeter macrocephalus; assembly: GCF_002837175.3. Taxonomy (NCBI): domain Eukaryota; kingdom Metazoa; phylum Chordata; class Mammalia; order Artiodactyla; family Physeteridae; genus Physeter; species Physeter macrocephalus. The sequence continues at coordinate 41,941,322 of NC_041227.1, read as the reverse complement.
GTGCATATGTATTTTATCCCACTACTTTTTTATTCAACATTTGAACCAAAGCATTTTTTCATGATGTATAGTAAGAATAATAATTCTTATTATTAAAGAATAATTTGCCTGAAATTACTACAGAGTTTGGTTTCGCACACCATGTGGTGCTGATTCCAAATCTCTTCTCTGTTTGGGGTTGAGGTCACTGGTTTGGAACAAGCTTAAGGGGAGGCTTAGACCTTCCATGTGGATGCACAGCTCCCCTGTTTTGTCAATCGAGGCTTCCAATCTTCTTAGATGGGATGTAAAGCCACACCTTGAAAAATCACTGTCCTAGATTATTCAATTAGCCATTTTTCTGTTTATTTTTTATCTTCAAAACTCTCCTTTATTTTGAATAATCAGGGTTTAATGATTTATTGGTGAAGTGATGCCAGCAGAATACAGTAACACAGATGCTCTTTAGCCATCCCAGTTTGGACAGGAAGCAGGCAGGACAGAACTTATCAGGAAGTGTTGCCCACATACGGGAAAAAACACTGTTTGGGAAGCCAATTCCTGGAGAAAAAAATTCTGAGCCCGACCACATTTGGAATGAAATTAAGGTAAAGACTAGAGTCTTGCTGTATTCTGTGATCCAAAAGAAACTACGTCTGCCTGAGAGCAGAAGCCTCTGCTTTTCCAGGGACAACTGTATCACAAGAGCTGCGGAAGCAAAACTCCGTCTTGCACATGTCAGGCAGGTGAGCGTGATATGAGGAACTGCCTGCTGAGGGGAAGTAGGGTCCCGGGCCTCAAGGTTTCCTTTCATGAGCCAATGTCACCTCTGCAATACAGGGCTTCCTGGCTCTGAAATTCCCTCCAGCTCTGAAGACTGCACAAGCCTGTTGCTACTTGAGAAATCTTGCAGCAGGACTTCTGCCAAAAGTAATAAAGCCTCACTTACAGAAGAGACCGATGCTCAGAGGGAAGGGGAAACATTTGTCCACCGCAGTTACGAGGAGATGCTGGGCTTGGTGAGGAGGAGACAGAGCACTGCAGCTTCCGGTTGGGGCCCCATCGTTGGGAGAGGAGTCCTGTCATCCCAGGGGACAGAGAGGAAAAGCCAGGGCTGGGGCACAAAGCACAACCAAGAGCTCCCATCCCTGAGCACCTGGACAGACCATCATTGTTGTCTGCACTTCTGGAAAACCACCACTGAAAGTGCTCCTTGCCAATAATTGCACGTGGACGACACAGGGGAGTGGAGGGCAAGGACCCACCCAGAGGAGGGTTAGCGGGCTCGTAGCCCAGGATGTGTGTCTACCTGCACAACGATGTCTAGTTGAGTCACAGGCCAGCGTCCCAGCAGACATGGACCAACCTCTTCTCATTTGCTCATAGGGGCATCTGTACCTCCCTAAACCCAGATGGTCATCCAAATTCAAATACCTGTCTAAATAGGTAAATCCTTGTCTAAATAGGCAAGCACCTGTCTCAACCCAGACACCCATTTCCAGCATCCTTGACAGCCAGGAGGGATCAGGTGACCTGGTTCTGACCAATGAGAGGTAAGGTGAAGGGCTGCTGCAGAATTTCTGGGGAAGGAGACTTCTTGCTGCCACTTCCCTCATCCCACTCCAGCCCTATTTCCTGCCTTTGCACGTGGGTGTCCAGAGCTGACCGTGAGGCACAAAGGTATTTGGGTGACAATCCAAAGCCCCGAGGATGGCAGAGCAGAAGGATGAAAAGAACTGGGACCACTGATGATGAAACTGAGCAGGACCCTGGGGCCCTCCCAGGCCCCAAAGCCCCTCCAGGTCCCCAGTTTCTTGTTTGTAGGAGAAAGGTTTCAGCCTCCTCAACCTTCCCTGAGTTCCAAAGGGCAGATTCAAACAGTGACTAGTTAGGGGAGTGAGAGAATACAGAAAGAAGGAGTAGTAAAGCATGGGGCTTGATCCTGTTTCCTCCTCCAGGTACATACATAACAGTTTGATACATCTCTCTGAGTTCATCTACAGGAGCCGATCAGAGGATGGTCACACACCCTGCAGCCCTTCCCCCCAATTTTGCCTAGAAAAACTTTTGCCCCCAAACCATCTGGGAGTTTGTACTTTTTGAGCACAAGCTGCCCGTTCTCCTTGTATGGCCCTACAATAACGCTTTCTCTGATCCAGACTCTGACATTTTGGTTTATTTGGCCTCACTGTGTGTTGGGCTCATGAACTTGGGTTTGATAACAGTGAGACCACGGAACCCCTGGATATGCAGACAGCCCTGACCCCTGGGCGTCCTAGGTTGTGAGGTGAATCAGCTCCATATCCTTAAAGCACTTTGAGTTCTGTGCTCTGTTCCTTGCAGCCAAGCATATGCTACTTGACAAGATGGGCTTTAACTAAAGCTGTCTTTTTGAGACTATATTGAAAGAGCTTACAGTCTTCTTTCAATAAAGGATGCAGGAAATTTAACACATAAGAAAATTCAGCTTGTTATCTTATATAGACAAGCTCTAAGAAAATGACTTAGACAAAGTTAAAAGTATAATTACCAATAAAATTATGAAGAAGGCCCTTATTCATAAGTAGACACTTCTCATTAGTAACAATATTTTCATACACATGCCATCATTTTGTGATACTCATGTTAAGAAAGACAGGGAGATAGCAAAAACATCTGATAGTCCAGGGACTTTTGCTTAGAGCCAGAAGTGCATTTTTTTTTTTTTTTTTTTTTTTTTGTGGTACGCGGGCCTCCCACTGCTGTGGCCTCTCCTGTTGCGGAGCACAGGCTCGGGACACGCA
>NC_041227.1:41891877-41938413 GCF_002837175.3 Physeter macrocephalus | reverse complement strand
GTTGCGGAGCACAGGCTCTGGACACGCAGGCTCTGTGGCCATGGCCCACGGGCCTAGCCACTCCGCGGCATGTGGGATCCTTCCGGATCGGGACATGAACCCGTGTCCCCTGCATAGGCAGGCGGACTCTCAACCACTGCGCAACCAGGTAAGCCCCTAGAAGTGCATATTTTTGGCTTGTGTTTGTGGGCCAAACATTTTTTTGAAACTTTAAATTTATTTTCTTTTATGAGTAGGTAATATATGACTCACAATCAAAAAACACAAAGGGATATTCAGGTAAAAATCTTTCTCCATGGCCCCCAACCAGCCAATTCTCCCTGGAAGCAAACAGCATCACTAATTTCTCTTAGATTTTTCCAGAGACGGGGGCAGATTTTAAGAAGTGGTGGGCCAGCCCATCGATGGAAGAATGAATAAAGATGTGATATATCTATACAATGGAATATTACTCAGCCATAAAAAAGAAGGAAATAATGCCATTTGCAGTGACATGGACGGACCTGGGTATTGTCATATTGAGTGAAGTAAGTCAGACAGAGAAAGACAAATATCATATGATATCCCTTGTATGTGGAGTCTAAAAATATGGTACAAATGAGCCTATTTACACAACAGAAATGGAGTCGCAGATGTAGAAAACAAACTTATGGTTACCAAGGGGGAAAGGTGGGGATAAACTGGGAGATTGGGATTGACATATACACATCACTATGTATAAAACAGATAATAAGAACCTACTGTATAGCACAGGGAACTCTACTCAATACTCTGTAATGACATATATGGGAATAGAATCTAAAAAAGAGTGGATATATGTATATGTATAACTGAGTCACTTTGCTGTACTGCAGAAACTAACACCGCATTGTAAATCAACTATACTCCAATAAAAATTAATTTAAAAAAAGAAGTGGTGGGCCAGACGTTCTCTGATGTGAGCTCTCAGCTCTGCCCTTGTAGTTCAAAAATAGCCACAGACAACACCTAACAAGGGGATTTGCTGTGTTCCAATGAAACATTTACAGAAACAGGTGGCAGGTGGGGTTTGGCCCATGGATGACTCCAGAGATAGACTCCAGGATAGAAAAGGCAAGAGGCATTTGTCTAGTATTCTGCACCATCGATGTTTCACATATATTTACCTACTTTAGTCCTCACAGCACTTCTGTAAAATAGACAGCCAGTTAAGAGAACAAAATACATCGTCCAATGCTGCCAGCTTAGCGAACAACAGAGCCACGGTTCAAACCCAAAGCTTGAAGCTTCACACCATGTTTATACTCATTTTGGAGAATTCCTGTTCCCCACCCTTGGGAGTGACAGAATGCTGCAGACACCTTCACGATTTATTGTAAGAGGGACTCTGCTCTCTGCCCTTCCCACACACCTGTTGACACATTGCTTTGCCTGAGGAGGAAGGAGCACCTGCATCCCTCACCTGAGGGATCCCTAGGCCGGCACCTGCCAAAGCACCTGCCATCTGCCCCGAGTGTGTTTAAAGGTTGTGGTGGAGGCCGCCTCCCTCAGTCCCCACACAGCGGACGGGCGGCCCATGGAAGGAAGCCGAGGTGCATGCACACAACATAGTATCTAACAGGGAAGCATCATTTATTCAGCCATAACGGCATCCGTGAATGTCTGGCTTATCTCCAATTCCCTCCGTCTTAGTATAAACCAAGCTGCAGTGACATCTTTCTTCTCCTTCAGGAACAGCTAGGACCCCGTCACTCTCCCAAATGCCGCACCAAATTCACACTGCCAAGAGGAGTCCGATTTCTCCCTCTTTTGTGTGTGGGGAGGGTAGAGCCCGGGCTCTCATGTTTTACTTTGAGTCCTTTTATTAGACTCAGACACGGTGCCCTGCGCAGAGAATCTCACAAGAAATGTCTCTAATTAATAAACTTCAAGTTGTATTTTCTCCCACCTATGAAGTCCCTTCAAAGCTCCCTCAAGAAGGGAAAAGGGTAAAAGCAAAATGTTACCACCAGCGGCTGGGAGAACCCACCAGCCACAAGGCAAGGGCAGGAGGGACAGCAAGAATCAAAGCAGGTCTCCCCTCCGATGTGGTCCGGGGTCTGTCCAGGGGGGCGGTTTACACAGCTTTACAGAAATGGCAGAATTAAGCCACTGGCATCTGACTACTTATCACCTCTGGGATTTTAGCTCTTTCAGACTCAGCTCAGATGCCCTGACCCTTGTGTGTGTGCCTGTGCATGTGTGCCAGTGCATGTGTGTGTGTGTGTGTGTGTGTGTGTGTGTGCGTGGACATGCATGTGTGTGCACACGTGTGTTTGGGTTGACTCAACCATAGCGTAAGCTAGATACAAAAATGTTTTACATTATTTTATTTCTTTTTCATATATTTCAAATATTTACACACCATGATAGAAAAAAGAAAAATCTTTACGTAATGTTCAATCAATAATTGCTATCAATATTTGAAAGTTTTGTCAATCTGATGGATTATCATCATTAGTTTCATTACGATTTCCTCCTTTTCTATACATTTACTAGCCATATGAATTGCTTATTCTGGGAATTACTTAGTCTCATATTATATAATGTTTTCCCCATCCAGTTACTGTTATTTTTCTTGAATATTGTAGTGTTTTTTTTTCTACAATAAAGAAACTATCCCTTTGCCAATTACCCGTGCTAGAAATCACTTTGCCAATTATATATGCCAGGCTGCTTTTGTTAATTTTGTTTTATTTTGTCCATGAGCACATTTTAATTCTTTTGAAGTCAAATTTATCCATCTTTTTTTTTCTTGCTTCTGGACTTCCTGTGTTGCTAAGAGGGTTTTCCTGCACCTCAAGGGTATACACACATTCTACTGAAGCTGCTTCCATTCTCTCCCGGCCCCGCCACGCACATCTCACTGACCTGTGTGTTTGTAACTCTCTAACCAGATGTTTTGTTGTATTTGGCCCATTAATCAATCCAAAATTTATTTTTATATGTAGAATGGTAGAAATTTTACTTTTTCAAAGTTGTATTTGTTTACTGTTGCTGCTGTGATAAGTTACCAAAGACTTTGTGGCTTACATCACCAGAGTTACTGTGTTCCAACTCTGTAGACCAGAAGTCCAATGAGGCTCATGGACAAAGACCAGGATGTGGGTGGGCCCTTTCCTTCCTGGAGGCTCAAGGAGGATAGGCTCTCACCTTTTCAGCCCCTGGAGGTTCCCATGTTCCCCCATATCAGGACCTTTCCTCCATCTTCAAAGCAGCACCGCCTCATCCTCAACCCTCGACACCAGCCAGGACAGCTTATCTTCAAAGGCTCTCAGGATTGGTTTGGGCCCCCCAGGTGGTCCAGGGTCAGCTCCCCATTTCAAGGTCCATGAACTTAAGTCTGTGAAGTTCCTTCTGCCATGGTAAGTCATAGAGTCTAGGGGGTAGGTTGGGGGCTTTGGGGGTTATTATTCTGTTTACCACAAAATGGAGTGGATTTGCCAAAATTCAATGTATTGAATGATCCATCTTTTCCCCACTGTTGCACATCCTGCGTGTCTCACATACGGATCTCTTCCTGGATTATCTGTTCTCTCCCGCTCATCTGTTTGCTTAGCCCTGTGTCAACACCACACAGATTTCACTACTCTGACTGCCTAGGCTGTTTTCATATCTGGTAGGGCAAGTATCTAATTAATATTGATATTTAAAAAAATTCTTACTATTCTTTTATATTCTCTTTTCCATATGAATTTTATAGACACCTTGCCCAGATTCATTAAAAATTACCACAGGATTTTGATAGCGATTTTTAAGTTTACTGATAGATTTAAGTGTATTTCCATTTTTACAGCACAGGGCATATCGGCATCTCTTTCTCATTTTTACATCCTTCCGTAAACATAGACCAAGTCATGTGGGTATGGATTTTTTTAACCTGCTGTGTATGCATTTCTTAATTTGCTTATTCCTGGGTATTTTATTATGTTTTCACTCTTTTGAATGCCATCTCCTCTTCTCCTCACCATTGCCGGTGAGCAGCTTGGCTGGCTTTTCTACAGAGTTGTTACCAAGCCACCTTCGGTACCCTTACTGGTTCCACTAGTAGGTCGGTTGATTCTATTGGAGTTCTTAAGTAAATAAATATTTAGAGTTAGAATTTCAAAAACACAGATTAAGGTTGTTAATCATTTCCTTTCCATTGTTTTGCCCTAAGGCTTTTCCACAGTCAAGAAAAAAGGCAGAGTTAAATAATTTCTTTAAGAGAATGTGCATTCACCCCACTCTCAATTTATTCAGGAGAAAAACAGAATGAAAGCCAGGAAGGGGAGGGAGTGTTTTGGCTGGAAGACTGGGGCCTCCCAGTGGGGAGGTGAGTTTGGTGAGCACAGAGGGGAGTGGATGGAGGGGACACCCCTCCCTCTGCTCAGGGATCCCAGCCCCCTTTGCCACTCCCCTATCCCGCTGCCTTCTAGGGGTATTGCTCATGGCTGTCACCCCTCCAGTTCCTAATACTCCTGTTAGGAGCTCAGGGCTCCTGGGGAAGTGTTCTGACCTCCCCTGGGTCTGGGCTCTCCCCATGTGTCCTAGATGTGATTAGAAAAAGCATGGGGTGCCTTGTTCTGCTATAGATCATAATAGACTATCAAGAACCCATGTGCTCTGAGTTCCTCAGTGTTTTTGGAAAAGGTACAATTTCACGTTTATGCTCTTCTTTCTAGAAGAATCCTTCCTGGTTGTGTTTGTGTGACTCTGCTTATTAATGTCCGTTCTGCTTTTCATACATACACACATGGTACATATACATAAATTATTAGCAATAGTGGTTTAAATTTTCCTGCCTTCTATCTTGTTTTCCGAATGCATCTTTTTTATAGCAGCCTGTTCTTGTTTCATGAATGCAATGCTTTTATGGTACTCACTACTGATCACCAATGAGAAGTGATTTTAGGTTGCTTTATTCCTACATTTAACATAGTTTCAGTGGGTCCATTTGCTGAAGATTGATTCCTCTCTTTGAGTGACAAAGTCTTATATTTCATAAATTCTCTTATGTATAACACACATTATATTTATATATAAGTATATATGTATATATAACTATATGGTATATGCTATTATATTCATATAAATATATAACATATTTATAACTATAAATATATATTATACTTATCCACCATAAACAATTTTACTAATTGGTCCATTTTACTATTGGTTCCTCAATCTTTATTTCTCTCTTCTTTCCTAGGCAGCTTCTTTTGAGCTAATCAAATTATTAGTATTTAATTTTCTTGTCTACTATAATTTTTTAAATTTTTTAATGGTTGTTCTAGGAATTTCAGTATGCAAGTTCATTTGGCACAGTCTACATATAATTAACGTTGCATCATTTCATATAAAATATTCAAATATTACAGCAGAATAATTCCACTTACCCCACATAATTCATACTTTTTATCATATATTTCCTTGTAAATATGTTATAGCCCCTAGCATCATGTTATTATATTTTCTTTAAACATTCACGTATCATTTTTTTAGTTGAAATACAGTTGATGTGCAATTTATGTTAGTTTCAGGGGCACTACAGTGATGTGACATTTGCATACCTTATGAAATCATCACCACTGTAAGTTTAGTAACCATTTGTTCTCACACAAAGTTATTATCATTTTCTTGACCTTATTCCTTAGGCTGTATACTACATTCTCATGGATTTATTTATTTTAAGATGGGAAGTTTGCATTTCGTCTTCACCTATTTTGTACCCCCCACCTTCAAATATCTTTTAAGAAAATTATAAGAAGAAAAAGTATATAATCTTTATATTAATCCTTTAATTTAATATTTCCAATGCTTTCATTCCTTCCTCTGGATGCATTTATCCATATGTTATTATTTCCCTTCAACCTGAGTAATTCCTTTACTATTTATTATTGTGAAAGTCTGTTGGTAACAACTTTCCTCAGATTTTAATTGTGTGCATATGTGTTTATTTCACTGTCATATTTAAGGATATTTTTGCTATATATAGACTATAGATTGATGTATTTTTTTCCAGCACCCTAAAGCTGTCATTGCTCTGTCTTGATCCATGGCTCTAATAAGAAGTCATGATTATTTGTATCACTAGTGCTGCATAAATAATACATCTTTTTCCTCTGGATACTTTTAAGATGTACCTAAGGTCTGATGGTTTTCCTTGTATTCTTTCTGATTGGGATTTGCCAAAACTCATTCATCTGTAAATTGAGGTTTTTCTCCATTTTGGGGGAAATTTTTGGTCATTATTTTTTCAAATATTTTTCTACCTCATTCTCATTATTCTCTCCTTCTGGAATTCCAATTATCCAAATGATATTATGGCAAAGATCATAATTATTTTGATCTGTTTATATTTTTTCAAACTTTTTTCTCTCTATTCTTCAGACTGCACAATTTCTATTGATCTGTGCTTGGGGTCAATGACCCCTTTCTTTTACAATCTATCATCTGCTTCTATAACCCATGGGAATTTATAATTTATATGTTGTAATGATCAGTTCTAGAATTTCCATTTGGTTCTTTTTTTTACCATTTCTATTTCTACTGAGACTCTCTGTTCAATCGTTACTATTCAACTTTTCCTTTAAATCTTTCAGTGCATTTATAAGCATTGCTTCAATGCTCTTATTGCTAATTTTTACATCTATGTTAGCTTTAGGTGTGTTTCTACTGACTGCTTTTTTTTTTTTTTCTAGATTACAGATCATGGTTTCCTGCTTTTTTGTGTGTCTAGTAATTTTACATTGTGTGCTAGGCCATTGTCTTCAGCTCTCTCAGCTGCTGGAGGGGAAGCCAGGCCTCCCTTCACTTGGGGGGTTAGCAGCCCTCCAATCCCTCCTTTGACATCCCCACTGCTTGTGCTCAGGTGCTGTTTGTTGTCTATAAGGAGCTCTTCCAAGGAAGACGAGTCAGAGTGTGGCTCCGGGGTCAGAACCAGCCCGGGTCTGCCTGCTGCTCCCCACCTCTGCCAACGTCCGTCCTCACCCTCCACTTGGCATGAAGCTCCTGAAAGTGCCTTCCTCAGGCTGCCCCTGGAGAGCGTTCTTGCTTCTCCATTGAGGAGGTGGGCTTTACTGGGCCAGTGAAGCACTGTCTGCCATCTCCAACCCAGAAAGCCCAGGATGCTGGGGTCAGTGGTCTGGTTGCTGGCAGCATTATCCGGCTGTGCCTTAAACTCTCAAAAGGACCATCAGAATTGAGGACTGGTCACTTACTCCGGGGGTCCCTCAACTGGGAGGGAGTAACAGAGTGTTCCCCAAGGACACTGGGGCTGCAGCCTTGGGGTCACCCAGAGCAGTCACTGTCCCTGGGGTCACTCTGATCAAGCGTGGGCTCCAGCCAGCTACTGGAATCACTTCCGGAAGATCTGGGGACAATCCGTAATTACTGAAGTCAGGAGAATTGGGGGCAAAACCTGCAGACTTGGCCTGGGAATTCCGGAGAAAGGGAAGAGACCCTTCTCTGAATCCTAGGATGGGTGCCTAGGTTAGGAGCCTAAGGAAAAGCAAACGGTGACTCTGTTACCATTCACTTAAATGGAGAGCTCAGAAGTCCATTTCTGTAGCTTGCAAAGCCTAAAGTGCAGGCTTCGGATATTTGAGAGGAGGTGTTCTGTCTGGTCTGATCCCTGCAGGCAGGCAGCGGGCGTCGTGGTACCAACAGTTGCAGGAAGGCTGAGAAGGTTCACGGGTTCCTACAAGAGCAGAGTCAGAAAAGGGGCTGGTGGGAGCCCAGGGCCCAGCCTCCTGCACACTCTCTGCTTCTGCAGGACCATTTCCAGCCAATCTCCATGTTGTACACTGCAGGGAAGAGGCAGGATGATTTTTCAATCTAAAATTAAAGATTCCATGTTTTTTAGAAATATATATATATATATGGACTGGACAGGATGTTTTCTAGGATGCCTTCCAGCTCTGACAGCCTATGATTTTATCTGATCAAATGAAATAAAATTCATTAAATGCTAATAAACTAAACTAAACTAAAATTCAAGATTCTTAGCTCTGTAACAGGCATCAGGTCAAGCCTATTTTAAATACCAAAGCTCTCCTCCAGATCAGTGATGCTTCCACTTAAGCCATACCAGTATCACCAGGAGAGCGGGTAGGGATGCAGCATCCTTGGCCCCATCCCGACATCAGCTGAGGGAAAGCCCACTTACAGATGAGTGTTTGTGAGGAACAGAGCTGCACTGCCACCTCTGGGGCATGGACCAGCACAGAGTGCTGCTCTGGAAACCCTCAGCACGGCCGCGCTGGGTCTGAAGGTTAATAAATGTGCTTGGGCTCCAGCACCTGAGAGGAAAATGAAAGACCGAAGCCCTTAGTACTCTGGTTTCTGATCATTCTGAGTTGGCCAAAGACATCAGTGTTTTATGGGTGGAAATCCCCCAGCCTCACGGAAGCCTTCGTGGTCCCGTCTGCACGTGTGTTAATGAATGAGCACCTGCTTTGTGGACCTGACCTCCAGGGGCGGATGAAAGTCTCAACTTTGCCCTCTGCGCTCAGCACACTTGAATTATTTGAGGGCTGGACTGTTCTCAGGTTTACACGCAGCAGCATCATTTTAATTTTTCTGTTACTATAAGAAGGCGTGGTGAGCAATGGATACTTGAAAATAGGACCCATTTTGATGCATAACCAGCTTCCCCCCTAAAGACCTAACGGTGAAAACGGAGACTGTAAGTCACGTGGTGAGCTGAATTCAAGTTCCAGCTCTGACACGTGCTAGTTGCAGGAGTTTGGGAAAATTACCTCATCTGCAGTAATAATGTGCACCTTATGTACTTGCATGCATTTCACTGTCATGATGAAGGGATGTCTTCCAGTAAAGTGTTTTAGAATCATCTGAGGTCAGTTCCCTAGAAGCAGAGCATGAGTGCGTGATTTATGGAGGGCGGGCTCTAAGGAGAAGCCTGCAGGGGAGTGAGGGAAGCAGGGCGGTGGGGGGCTGGGGGTGGCGGTGGATTCTGGGCAAAGATATGGTTCAGGAGTCTTGCGAGCTCAGCCCGGTCCTGCGGGGCACAGGGCTGTGAGTGGTTCCAGGGCGGCTGTCCACCCAGAAGCAAGGGGCTGAGCTGCTAACCTTGCGTCGCCGGTTGGGGGCTGTGAGCCCTCCTGAGTGGGGGCGAGGGCAGCCTCCCAGCATCCCCAGGTGAAGGTGTGGTTGAGACCAGGGCAGCCCCACGGAGAAGCTCATGCAGCTGGGGCCTGGATGCCCCAGCCCAGTTAAAGGTCACCAGCAGCATCTGCTAATGGTGTTTAGTGACCGTTAGCTTGAGAATGAAAACAACAGCAACAAAAGAATTATTCACCCTAGGATGCTGAGATAATCCCAGGTCCTAAATTAACTGTATCAGCAAGAACATGTGCGAATTTTTCCGACTGTGTTTCAATCTGAGTTACCTGCTGATGAATACAAATAGTCTGGGTTACATGCAGGTAAATAAAAATAGCTTTGCATTTGCATCATATTTTCAAGTTTTCGAAGTACTTTCACACCTCATTTATTATAAAAGCAAAGCACAACGAGTCACCATTTTTTTTTCTGAGAAATATGAACCCTGGAAGGCTGGAGGACAGAACTCATACCAGAAAGACAGATGGGGTGTAATGTGCTGTGTCCTCTTCTCTGGCAGAATCCCCCCATCTTTCACCCCCTCACTTGTAAATTCCTCCCCACGTCCTGGTCCTGGTGGGTTTAGCCACCTCATGCCTGAGTCTCCGAGGAGCCTTGTGCAGAACTCCGCTTGACTTCTGACCTCTGACACTGTCCTGCCAATGCAACGGTTGATGCATTTTCTTAGTGACGGAGAGGCCTTTCCTGGCCCTGCTTCCCTGGCTAAGCAGACGAGCACCATCCAGAGACACAATGGAGAAATGCACGGCTCCCTCTAGACGGACGCTCCCCTTCCAAGCCCGACCTGGGTCTCTGCTACGAGATTCCCAGTGTCCTGGGCCGGCAGGGTCTGCAGTAAATCCTGAGCGTCTGGGTCACGCTGAGGGTCGGATGCCACTCCAAGTGGTCTTTATTTCTGAGCTGACCTCCAAATTCAGCTAAGATTTTAAAAATACTATTACCACTCAAGTTTGTAGGGTCTTCCCGGGATCTTGTGTCCAGGGACTTCCCAGTTAAGTCCTCACCATAAATAGGGCCTCACCTGTGTTGGATCTTGGGGTCCTGGAACACTGCTAGTCACAGTGTGGTCTCCAGACCTGCCTTGGGGGCAACATCTGGGGGCTTATCGGGAAAGCAGACCCTCAGCTCCACCCTGGACCTGCATCTGAAGCAGAACCTACACTTTAACAAGACTCCCTTCCCCTGTGAGTCACGTGCACATCACCTCAGAAGCACTGCCCTGTGTCAGAGCTCTTCCGTTTTATTTATTAATGAACACATTTGGGTGAGAACCACTTTCTTCTGCGTGGAAGAACATGACCCTGCCTCCCTTGAGGCCCCATGCCTGCTCAGTAGGATGTTTTGGGTTCCAAGAGGACTTGGTTTTCTTTCCCTGGAATCCCTGGAGCGCCTGCTGTCCAGGCCACAGCCCGGCAGGCGGGACCCAGGGTTAGAGGGGCCGGAGTCCTCTCCTCTGGAACTGGACATCAACCCGACAGAGAACAGAAGTGGACTTGGCTCGTCCTCCTGAGGTCAGCCTAGCCCAGGAGGGGCTGGATGGCAGCTAAACGACATGGCCGGGCCACCTGGCCCTCTCCTTGATGGCCAGGGTCCCAGCAGGCAGCCCTGTTCTGTGAAGACGGCAGGAGCAGATCCCAAGCCTGGTGGCTGCTTGGGACAAATATGATGATGCTGCAGATGTGCCTGGGCGTCTGTCACCAGCCTTCCAGGCTGCCTTCCATTGAATCCTCACAACAGCTCCTAGACCTAAATCCTATTGTTCCCTCCATTTGCCAATGAGGACACTGCGGCTTGGAGAGGACTGGTCGCCTGTCTGTGGTCGTGCAGCTGGCCGGTGCCGGGTCAGCCCTCGCACTTAGGGCCGACCCTAGAGCCATCTTCCACGTGAGTTGTTTTAGGTGTAGTTACAGCCAAAGATCTGTCTGTTTAAATAGGCAGTTTAAGGGTAGACCCTCCATCCTTGGGCTGTGATGGCACAGAGTTGGAGGAGTTCCAGACCCGCACTGGCTGGAAACAGACAATGAAAGATCCTCAGCACCCAGGCCCCTTCATGACGCCTGGGAATCAACAGGGAGGGGTGTTCTCTGGGCTGGGGGGTGGGTGGGCCTTGAGGGCAATGACCTGAGCTCCCCAGGTGGCATGGCAGTGGGGCAGGAGCTCGGCCAGGGCCTGGGCATCCCCGCTGCCCTTCATCCTCTGTCAAGGAACACAGGTCTAATTTCTCCTATCACTTCCTTCCGACTTCAAGGTCCCTGTCGGCCAGTTGAGCCTGAAGTAGATTTAGCGGAAAGGGCTTGGACTCCTTGTGCACGCATTTATTCCCCAAAACAGACAGCTAAAGTCTCAGTTTTAAAAATTAGAAAAGCAGCCAAGGACAGCTGCCCCAAATCATGAATAATCTGGTTCTAAGACTAGTGGGAAAATCCCACGCTGCACAGAAAAGGACTCAGATGGATCATTTTGGCATAAACATCACTTTTCAGCTCCAGAGAGCGTGGCTCAGGGCGGAATTCTTCCTGTCCCCTGTCGCCTGTAAACCGAGAAAAAGGCTGGCTTCCTAGCGCAGAGCTGAAGGCTCATGTTCTTCTGGGTGTGATGTTTAATGCTGATAACTGGGTAGACTCGGTGAGTCGGGGGCCCAGATGTTTTCTGAGCAAACGCACACACGATGCGTAAAGCTTGGGGACGGGTCCGCCCGCTGGCGTTATTTGTTCCCGCGTAATTGGCTTGTTCAGTGGGATGTGTGAGGCGGCTGCCATATGCCTTCTGCAGCCCCAACGGTGCTTTCTACTCCAGGCCGTGCACGTGAGTGGGTGTGGACGTGTTCGTGGATGTCACATGGGCTGCGCTCAGCTGAGGAGCTGTGGCCGACGTGTCCAGGGCCCACCTGTACCCTGAGTTCACCTGGAGCTGTGGCGGTCGGTTCCACGTGTCCTGAGCACCTCTCCTTGTGCACCTGCGGAGGTCTGCGTCCCTGCCTGTGGCTCCCTGCAGCTTTAGGGCAGCTGGCTGGGCACTTGCAGGGCATCCTGGAAGGGCCAACCAGGGACAACCTTTGGCCAATGAGGCAAAGGAGTCATTGGATAGATACCCAGGTTCCCTGTTCCCCAGAAAGAAAATTCTGAGGGTTTCACAGCAGCTGTCCCGGAGGATGCAGGCCAAAGGCAAGAGATCTCACAGTTCAGTTTAAGAATATCCTTCTTCCATTGAGTTCAGTCTCCCACATGATATGATAGAAAAAGAGCTGGAGGATGCTTATAGGATTAACACGGTACTTTATTCCCAAACCTGCTGTGTGTTCCAGGCTGCTGGTCCCAAGGTGCTGGGGTGTTTGTGCCATTTGTCCCCGAAGAGCCTCCCACCGGGAGTTTGCCTGATCGTCTCCATCGGTCATTGTTGGTACATCGCAGACACTGTTAGGGGGACTCAGAAATTCACCATAATATGGCCCTTTTGATGACTTTTCCCACATCATGAAGTGGATGGAGGAAAGAAAGGGTTATGTTTCTAAGGCCAAACAAAACAACAAAATCAATCAAATTCAGGCAAAGGAAAAATAGGACAAATATCGAGAAATAAAAATGAAAGCAGAAGCTGTGATTTGGGAGCAATTGTGATCTTTAAAATCACCATAATTTGGTAATTTCCTGGTGGTCCAGTGGTTAGGACTTGGCGCTTTCACTGATGGGGCCTGGGTTCAATCCCTGGTCTGGGAACTAAGATCCCGCAAGCCGTGTGGCTAGGTGAAAAATAAATAAATAAATACATAGATAGATAAAATCATTGTAATTTATAAAGTTCCAAATAATGGGCTGTTGTGCCTGTCTTTGCCCATGCATGTGTGAGGACCAGGATGGGCAGGGGGCTGGTGAGCTGCCTGCTTCGTGAACTGCAGCAAACATCACACCCTCCGGGCTTGCTAGGACAGTTAGTTTATATTTAAAAAAAAAGATTTTTAAACTCACGGTTAAGGACTTCTCTGGTGGCGCAGTGGTTAAGAATCTGCCCGCCAATGCAGGGGACACGGGTTCGATCCCTGGTCCGGGAAGATCCCACGTGCCGTGGAGCACCTAAGCCTGTGCGCCACAACTACTAGCCCATGCTCTAGAGCCCGTGAGCCACAACTACTGAGCCCGTGTGCAACGACTACTGAAGCCCTCGCGCCTAGACCCCGTGCTTCGCAAAAGAGAATCCACCGCAATGAGAAGCTCGGGCACCGCACCGAAGAGTAGCCCCTGCTCACCATGATAAGAGAAAGCCTGCGCGCAGCAATGGAGACCCAAAACAGCCAAAAATAAATTAAAAAAAAATAGTAATAAAACAAAAAACAAGGAAACAAAAACTGATGGTTAAATAGGATTTAACTGATATAATTTCACAAATATTTTACTAATACACATATTTAATGCATTACTAATACTAATATACAAATATCCCTACTAATTACAAATGATCAAAGCACAGATCCTTTTTCAACGTTTTATTGATATGTAATGTATATATAGAAAGTGCACAGATTGTAAATGTAAGGCTTGATGAATCGTCACAAGCAGGACACAGATGTGTGACCAGCACCCAAATCAAGAAACAGAACGTCAGCAGCACCCAGGAGCCCTTTGTACCCTCCCTCCCCCAGCTACTTCCCTGCTTCCTGGAGGGGGCCACTGCCCTGAGTGCATAAGATAGATTAGTTTTTATATAAATGGAATCATACAGCACATCCTCTGGAATCTTACCCTGTGTACTCGTGTTCATTTAACTTTTGCTTAACAACTATTATTTTTTGGTTTAGAAAGTGTGTTTACTGCCCCTACATCTTATTGCTTCTCACCAAGTTTGGTCTGATTTCTGCCCTCTGTAACCTGCCCCTGGGGTCTTCTCTGGGTCAGCAGCAATGTCGAGGGGGCCTGGAGAGAGTCTTGAGCTTGTAACGAGGGAAGGAGCAAAGCCCCTGCAGCTTTGGAGGAGAGTAGCTGTGCAGATACCCTCTGGGCCTTCAATGGCAGAGCCTAACCTGGTCTGGGAGCATTTATCAAGCACTTCCCATAAACCCTGCTGGGTGTGGGACCCCAGAACTACGTGACCATCAAGACTCATAATTATGGCTCTACTAAGGACCTGTTTGTCATAAATCTTTAACAGCAGTGCTATTAATAAAAATAACAATAATAAAATAAATCATCAAATAACCGCCATGCCCTGAGCACATGCAGGACGCTGTGCTAAGAACTTGCCAGAGTTTGCCTTATTCAGTCTTGACGAGAGCTCTGTGAGCAAAGGGTTCTCATCCACATTGCAGGAGTCAGGCCACATGGGCTGCTGTGACAAACAGCCCCACCCTCGGGGCATGCGTTATACTTGAATGCAGTCAGCAGGAAGGCCTGTGACTCTGCCCTCTTCAATGCTTGCTCCGCAGAGCTGTGGTACATTGCAGAAATGGACATGGTTCTTCCCAACTTGCCCATTAGCAGCTGGACACTACTCCCCACCCCTCGAATCTGGGTTGGTCTTGGGACGTACTTTGGCCACTGAGTTTGGGGTGATTTGTTATTCAGTGAAAGCTGACTGATGCAGTTGTTATGGGGGTTGGGGGAGAGTGCCGAGATCTTGCAGGGAGGTGTATGACAGGGAGCAGCATACACAGCTTCCCAGGACCCAGTCCCGAGGTCCCAACATCATGGCAAGGGAGGCTGGGAATGCAGCTTTGTCTTGAGTCTAGGTTTGCTGAATTACAGCCTTGTCACCACCACACCCATTTTATAGATGAATAAATTGAGCATCAGGTAAGTCAAACAACTTTGCAAGATCACACACCCAGAAGTGGCAGATTTAGGATATGAACCATCTTATGACCCCGGAACCTAAGCCCTTTGTCGTGGTGCATGTGCTCGTTGCTGTGTAGAGAGAGACACGTGTTCCTTGCAGAACTAGCTTCTACAGATGAGATGAGAAGACTTGATACAGACTGTGATGAAGCACAGGCCTCCAGTGCCCTTTGTCTACAATGTAACAGGAGATCTAACGATGCCCACATTTGTGTTTCACACTCTAGCTCCTACAGATCTTTTACAGGCATCATCTTCTCTGATCTTCACAATAATCCTGTGAAGTTTTTATAGTTTTCTAATCCAATGGATGAGAAAATGAAGCCCAGAAAAGCTGCCAGCCAGTAAAGGTGGAGGTGGGCTTGAGACACAGGTCTTTCAAGTAAAAGTTCAGCCTTCTTCCCTGTAAAAGTGAACTATTAATGAAATAAGACCTTTGAGAGGAGAGAAGAAACTGTCCAAAATGTTTTATGTAGAAGACACAGTGGATGACATTGGCATGAGGATATTTGGATCCACTGTCTATGGGTGGGGAGAGGATATTGTGGAATCAGGTCGTTGTTTTCTTTTGCTTTTTTAGCCTGTAAATGTTATACAAGTTGACCTCGAAATTCCAGAGAAGCCATGGAGAAGACTTCCTGGGCAAGAGGCGCTTGAGGTGTGTCTTATCGGAAGGTAGGGGATCAAGCTGGAGTCTCAGGCAGGGGCTGAAGGAGGAGCACGAGGGGCAGGTGTGTGGGGTCACAGGCCGAGCGGGGGCCTGGCAAGTGGCTCCCCCCGAGACGCCCTCTCGTCCCACCACAGACCCTGGCTCACCTGTGACCAGTGGGAGGCCTCACCACTGTCGCTACATTTTATGACAGTGAGAACCCATGTGATGAAAAGCAATTCAGTTCAACCACCAGATAGAAGTAATATGGAAAATAAGCAGGGAATTCCTTGGCGGTTCAGTGGTTATGACTCCGTGCTTTCACTGCCCTGGCCCTGATCTGATCCCTGGTCAGGGAACTAGGATCCTGCAAGTTGCATAGCATGGCCAAAAAAAAAAAAGCAAATCAGACCCGTAAGTGTGATAAATGAACAATGGATGTGCTTAATAAACCTCCAGCTGCCTGTTGTTGAAACTTCAAATATGTCATAAAATGAATGATTTTTCCACCGAAGCTTGGTTATAGAATTATGTTCATGATATATTTCCATATGTCAGTGGACATATTTCACAAAGGAAAAGAAAGCAAACCCGCCACAAACAGAAAGAGGTACCGATACTAAGAAAGAGGCATTAATCAAAGAAGTTTTGCAATAATCTGGAGAATTCTTACACACACACCCTGTGGTGAGCTCATCTATCTGCACAAGAGTCCAAGGAAGCAGTGGTTGGTTTGATAAAAGTTTGAAAGGAAAAAATTATCATGTTTCCCATGAACCATAATATCAATCTCATGCTGTCCCTGAAAGTGTAACTTTCCAAAAGTCAATTTACGACTGGGAATTTAATTACTTTTGACACCCTTCCCTGGACATGTGGTTGAAGCTTATTGCTTTGAATTGATAGAGATTCCAGGTACCTTGTCCTGTTGTCCTTTCTTATGGCACAGGGTTTTTAAATGTTTTGCCATGCTGTCACCTTGTAGTTAATTGAGATTAAATTATCTCATAGAAGATCCACAGGAAGAGGACAGAAAGAATGGAGGGGAGAGAATGTTCGAAAATAAACATTTTCAGAGCTGGACAAGCAAGGTAAGACTTAGATCAAAATGGCCCACTGAGTGCTGTGTGTGGAACATGAAATAAGATACAGTGGAGAGGCTTTTAGAAAACTTAAGAATAGAGAGATATCCTAAGTGCTCTGTGTGGTGGTGGTTGTCATGGTAAGATAGAGAGACAAGTGGGAATCTGATTGCTGTCAGGATTCTTCTCATCGAGAAGCAACAGTGGAGAAATACACCCAAATGATCTCTGAGGTGGAAAAAAAAGAAGACCACGAACCTGAAATTCTATAGCTCAATGTGGTCTTATTCCAATGGAAGGGTTAATAAAGGTTGTCTAAAATAAAAAAAATTCAGAAAATTTACCACCTCTTTAAAAGATCTCTTTTAAAAAAGATTCATTCTTTAAAATGATTACAGGGAGTACTCCAGAAAGAGGAAAATTAAACTCAACACTTTTAAAAGGGATATAAGAGGCAAATAAGAAACATAGAAACCTCAATTTTTTTGGTACAATTAAAGTTAATTTTTTAATAAAAAAATAAAGGAAAGCAAACAATAAATCTATGATTAAAATCAACAGGCAAAACATAGAGGGAATTTTCTCAATTTGATAGAGGAAACCAATAAAAACCTACAGTTGGCATCGTGTTTAACGGTGAGACTGAGAACTTTCTCCTCTGAGCTGTTTCTACTCCCAAAACTTCTGACACCAAATGTGTGAATTTTTCCCCACAAAGACCAATTCACCAACTCTCTGGACATCAATTAGGTGTCCTACCATCCAATTCAATTCTGACAGCAACTACCCAGAGTCTGTGTAGACCCCAAAGGACCAGGGCTCACACCCACTTCAGACCACAGCTTCAGGTCAGGTTCTGTAATTTGCTAGAACAGATCACAGAACTTGGAAGCCAGAAGGAGGGGTACACCCTCGTGACCCATGAATGCCTTCACTAACCTGGAACTTTTCTGAAACCCGGTTGTTTAAGGGTTTTTACGGAGATGACATTTGATGATTGATTAAATCATTAGCCATTGGTGATTGAACTCAATTTCTAGGCTCTCTCCCCTGGAGTTGAGTGGGGCTGAAAGTTCCAGCCTTCTTATCGTGCCTTGTCTTTCTGGTGACCCTATCCTGAAGCTGTCAAGGGGACTGCCAAGGGTCACCTAGAACGAGAGCCATTCTTATTACTCTAATCACTCCAGAAATTCCAAGGGGTTTAGGAGCTCTGTGTCAGGAAACAGGGACAAAGGCCACACATATATTTCTTATTGTATCACCCCTAAGATCAGGAATGAGGCAAAGAGGTCCACTCTTACTACTTTTTTCAACATTATACTGGGGAGTTTCGGTAGTGCAATCAGAGAAGAAAAAGACATAGAAGACCCACAGAATAGAAAAGAAGGAAAACCATCTTCATTCACAGACAGGATCATCACATGATCCTCTGTATAGCAAGTCCTCAGGAATTCACACAGATTTAAAAATCTACTAGAACTGATAAGTGAGTTTAGCAAATTTGTAGGATACAGTATCAATATACAAAACTAGATTGTATTTCCATGGACAATCCACAATGAAGTTAAGTGAACAATTCCATTGACAATAGCATCAAAAAGAATAAAATACTTAGGAATAAATTTAGCACAAAGCACAAGACTTGTATACTGGAAACTATAAAATATATATAAAAATTTTAAGAAAAAATTAAGAATCGCTAAATAAATGGAGATATAATTCATGTTCATGGATAGGATGACTCAATATTGTTACAATGGCAAATCTCATCCAATTGATCCATAGATTCATAATATAATTGCTATCAAAATACCAGCAGACTTTTGTAGCAATTGACAAACTGATCCTAAAATGTATATGGAAATGTAAAGCATCTGGAATAGCCAAACGGTTTTTTAAAAAATGAATACAATTGGAGGACTTAAGTTTCTCAATTTCAAAACTTCCTGTAAAGCTGAAGTCTTTAAGACAGTAGAAGCTGGCATAAAGATAGATATATAAATTGATGGAACAGACTGAAAGTGTACAAATTCATTCTTACGTTCACAATCAACTGATTCTAACTAATATATCAAGGCAATTCAATGGGGAAAAGGATAGTCTTCAACAAATCATGTTGGAAATATCTTAAAAAGATCAGTTTGGATCCTTTTATTTTTCCATACAAAAAACTTAAGACAGATCATAGACAAAAAAATGAGTTAAAACTATAGAGCTCTTAGAAGAAAATATAGAAAAAGTCCTTAGGACTTTTTTTTTTTTTTTTTAATGGTACGCGGGCCTCTCACTGTTGTGGCCTCTCCCGTTGCGGAGCACAGGCTCCGGACGCGCAGGCTCAGCGGCCATGGCCCACGGGCCCAGCCGCTCCGTGGCATGTGGGATCCTCCCGGACCGGGGCACGAACCCGTGTCCCCTGCATCGGCAGGCGGACTCGCAACCACTGCGCCACCAGGGAAGCCCAGGACATTTTATTTGGCAATAAATTCTTAGCTATGACACAAAAAGACTGATCCATAAAGAAAACTTTGATGAATTGAAATTCTACAAAATTAAAAACTGTTTCACTTCACAAGACATTATTAAGAAAATAAAAAAAACAAGACCAGATCGTTTTTCTGGCAAATCATATATCTTGTAAAGGATTTGTATCAGTATATATAAAGAATTTTTTACAACTCACTTCTAAGAGGACAAATAGCATAATAAAAGCGGGCAAAACATTTGAACAGACACTCCACTAAAGATGTGTAGATGGCCAATGGGCACATGAAATGATCATCAGTCATGGGGGAAACACACACTAAACCACAATTAGATGTCTCTAGTGTAAGACTGACAGTAAAAAGTGTTACAAGGATGGTGGAGGTGGGGGGCGACTGGAAACCTTATTCATGGCTGGTGGGAATATAAAACGGCACAGCCACTTTGGAAAACGGTTTGGCAGTTTCTTATGAAGTCACACATCAATTTTACATATGACCCAGCAATTCTATAACTAGGCATCTATTCAAGAAAAATGAAAAGATATGTCCACACAAAGCCAAGTGTGCAACGTTTATAGCAGCACTGTTTGTGAGAGACGAAATAGAGATGACCCAAATGCCCATTAACTGGTGACTAGATAAAAATGTTGGATATCCATACACTGGAATTTTCTTTGACAATGAAAAGGGATGAAATACTGACACGTGCTACAACACAGATATACCTGGACACATTTTGCTGCGTGAAAGGAGTCAGACTTCAAAGACTGCTTTTTGAATGACTCCATCATATGAAATGTCCAGAAGAGGTGGGTTAGCGCTTTGCTGGGGTGGGGGCTGGGGTGGGATGGATAGAAACAGTCGTGTGGGTTCTTCTCATGGTGATGGACGTGTTCTTGACTGGATGGTGGTAAGGGTTGCACATCCCTGTAAATTTATTAAAAATCATTGACTTTTAGTTTTACCAAGGGAAAATTTTATGGTGTGTAAATTATACCTCCAGAAATCTGTTAAAAATAGAGACAAAATGCCATGTGAAAAAAGTATTTGCAGTACCTACAGTAGGCAATAATATTCATAAAATATAAGTATCTAAAAATTGGTAAGAGAAAAAAATCAACACAATGAAACATGTGCAAAGAGTGTCAACAGGAGAAACAAAGAAGGATAAACACCAAGAGGCTGAGAAACAGGTGGAAACATCCTCAAATTCACAGTCACCGGAAAATGATGGCAGCCACGAGGTGTCATGAGATTGGTTAAAAAAAAAAAAAAAGACAGAGTAATGAGGATTTATGTTGGCAATTGGTTCTGAGAATTAGGTGCCCTTATTCACTGCCAGTGGGACTGTGCTTATGTTTACACACACACACACACACACACACACACACACACACACACACACGATATAAGAGGGGGCATTTCAGAGGGAATCAGGCACCAGAAGACAGATGGGAGGAAACCCCCTGCCCCAGGTGTCCCGTCCCTGTCACTGTGTTTCCACAGAGTGTGACCCTGAGCATCTGCAGCGCCCCCATGCCTCGGCTCTGAGCTCGAAGCAAACCTACTTGGACTATGTGTGGAGCCCAAGCATGCAGGCTGTCAGCACAATCATGTTTATACTTTTGTAACAGATGTTGAAACAGGACTCTTCCTGCACCAGAGCTGACTGAGGGGTCAAGTCGACAGATAGGAATAGAAAACTGCTGGTTAATTGGCTCACTGAATTCTGATTATTAGAGAATCCTATATATGAGTAAAGGTACTCATGCAGGAAGTGCACTGCTTACCCCACTCCCTCGGGAGGGAGTTTGTCTAGGGGCCCCAGGGCAAATGTATTTGTTGTATTTGTATTGTTCTACTTATTATAGGAACTGCACATTTTTCCCCTTACCACTGTGAATTACTTTATTGTTAAAAACAATCTAATAGAAAAAAATATTAAAAGACAATATAATAAAAAGATTGCATTCATAAGAGTAGCAAAATTATAAAATGCTAGTACTAAACCTAGAAACCATATGCAATTATTATATCTCTGAAACTACTAAACTTTTGGACAATCTCCAAGAAGGCCTGAAAAAAATGAAGTTATTTACCATGTACTTGAATAAAAAGACTCAATATTTTCACAAGGTCATTTCTCCCAAGATTAGTTTATAGATTCACTGCCATCCTAATTAAAACCACAACAGTAATCATCATGACCTGGACAAGCTAATTCTAGAATTCATATGGAATTCTAGAATAATCAGAATAGATTTCAAATCATATATAATGAATGTGGACTTGACATACTAAACTACATAATGGTTGTGGACTTGACCTAATAAATTATATAATGATTGTGGGCTTGACCTACCATCTCTCATGAAAACCATGTTGGGATATTTGGGTTCTGTTTCATTAGAATCCTACTTAACACCACTCATAAACACAAATTTAAGGTGTATTAAATATGAAAACTAACAAATCCAGCACTATCTCTAAATAAAAAAAAATTAGTAAATACAAAGTAAGAGAACATATATATCACAGGGGATAAAGAAAGCTTTCTTTAAAAGTGCATTTAACATAATTGTTCTAAAAGAAAATTAATACATTTGACAAGATCAAAATTAATGTCTTCTCCATACCTAAAATCAACATAAAATATCCTAAAAGATGAGACAGAGAGAAAATACTTGTGGTGTATATAACAGTGTTAATGTCCAGAATGTACAGTAAAATTCTAATTAGATTCATATAAAAATAATTCAGTAGAGAAAGATACTAACAGGCAATTCAGGGTAAAGAAAATGGGAAACAAATCAATCTCTTGTGTCCCTGTAAATTGACGTGTAGTTATTCTAGGAAGGAATAGGCAAAAGAATGTGGTCAATCTTTATATAACGATGTGGACGGTACCTCTATGATAAATAGTTAAATAAACAGTTAAATGAAAAAGACACAATGGAAAATAGTACGTTGGTTATGATACCAATTACCAAAACCCAATAAACAAAACCCCCAGATGAACACAACCTCCAATTCCCCCAAAGAATCTGTGTAAACGCATAAAAAATTCTAGCAGAACGCTCAACAAATTGGTTACAATAATGAATTCCCAGTGTTTCCTTCTGTAATTTTACAAACTCAAAAACACTGCTGTTTTGGGCTCTTGAGTGTGATGGGCGGCTGTTGGCGGTCAGCCACCCTCCGGTTTTCCCACCTGTTCTAGGAGGGACCACACTTGGTCCTCATCAGGGAAGTGGTCCGGAAGAAACGGTGCTGGGGAGGCAGTTCCCGTGATCATCGCAGCAGCAGGTGCAGAGTCCGCGAGCGCTTCGTTCACCTGTCAGGAATGAGAAACCAAAGTGCCACCCACCTTCCCCGGGTGGAGCAGCTTTGCTGCGATGCTCACCATCTTATCAACCCCACAGCCTCTTTGTTCCCCATTTCCAGCTCGTCTCGGTTGTCAAAAATACAAGGAGGTTCACAGCACGTTCTCCTCACAGGCAGCTGGGTGTGTTCCCAGCAGGAATTGGCTGGACGTGCAGAGAACAGCTTCCCCTGAACAAGACTCATTCTTTCCACTATTCCTGAACCCACGAGAACATAAATGACAACATAGTTTAACCCCCTGACTCACAGCAAATAAAACACCTCCTCAGATGTCAGGAATAAAGCCATCACCAGGCTCCTGACCACACCAACAAACGAAAGATAACCGTGCCCTTTGGCCCAAATTCAATGAAGACATTCTTCCAGATTTTAGTAAGGCATTTGCTTTATGAAGGTGGAAAACCTGCTTTTTCTTTTCAGTTACCTTCCATCAACTAAAAGCAGTAGAAACAGGCTTGGGCTCAGGGCACAAACTCACCTCCCTTTGTAAAGCCCTGAAGAATTCACTAGGCACGTGTGCCATGCACCTCGCCTTCGGACCTGAACACATTCCCGAGAGGTGGAAAGCTCTAGAGGAAGAAACTACAATTTACAAACCTTTGGCGATTTGCCCAATCACAAACCTTGGAAGCACCAGATCAGGAGCCTAAACCCTGGTCTGTGGCGTCATTCCCTTGCAGGGCCCTCCTGTTGTACTTGAACTGTTGTTCACTCACTCCTTTCGGGTAATGGCAGGAAGAAGAGGAGCCATCAGCCTGGTCACACCTGCCCTGTGCCTTCCCGGGCCACACGCACGACTTCCCGGGCTCCCAGGCGGCATGAAGTCGAGGGGCTGAGACCTGGCAGGGCAGGGGCTGCAACGCCCCATCCACATCCCCTCTGCCACCTCTCTGCACCCCTGAAAAGACATGGGCATCCCTGGTACCCAACAGATTCCATCCAGGCACCAGGTTCTTTGCTTTCTCTGGCACCAAAGAAGTTTGTGCAGCATCCTGCAGCCTCCAGCTAACGAGGGTTCAAGGTCAGAGAATAAAAGCCTCACTGCCCCACCCCCGCCCCGCGTGCACAGTCCTGCGGTGGGGGGGGGGGGCCTCTACATGCTCCTCAGAGGGTCCCGGGGGAAGCGAGCCCCATGGCCCATCACAGTGGCTGCGCTTTGAAGCATCCTTCGTTTGGCTTTTATCCTTTCTCTGTCTCACTCCTGCTGCCTGTGATCATTTTCCAAATAAAGTATCAGCACCCAAATCCTGTCTCCAGCTCTGCTTCGGAAGAACTAAAACAATACGATGCATATGCTTTTATCTTGTTCATGTTTGTTCTCCAAGGGCCCGGAGTAGAGTGGATGTTTGTCGAATGACTTTAATTTTTATTTTTAAAAATTTATTTATTATTTATTATTGGCCGCATCGGGTCTTTGTTGCTGCACGTGGGCTTTCTCTAGTTGTGATGAGTGGGGGGCTACTCTTCATTGCAGTGCACGGGCTTCTCATTGCGGTGACTTCTCTTGTTGCGGAGCACGGGTTCTAGGTGCACGGGTTTCAGTAGTTGTGGCACGTGGGCTCAGTAGTTGTGGTTTGCGGGTTCTAGAGTGCAGGCTCAGTAATTGTGGTGCACGGGCTTAGTTGCTCCGCAGCATGTGGGATCTTCCCGGACCAGGGCTTGAACCCGTGTCCCCTGCATTGGCAGGCGGATTCTTAACCACTGCGCCACCAGGGAAGTCCCTCGAATGACTTTTAGTTACAGCAACTCCCCTTGAATCGTGTGTTTCTAAGCAATGGGTGAAGTCAAGTTAAATGACGGCAACAATAAAAACAAAAATTAATGATAAATCCACCTATTTCTCCTCTTGTGGACTGGCTGCACGAGAGTACAGGAGAGAGTCAGATCTTGACGTTTTTGTTTCAATTTCTGTGGTGAAATATCTAAGCCACATCCATACCTGTGCCCAAAAGCAGTACGTGAAAATCGGTGCCTAGGCTGTGATTTCTTTTTCACAGATTGTTGGGGGGGATGGCGGGTAGGTTTGACCTCCTGAGGCATCATCATAAAGATCGTTGTCGTCCCATAGTCGGGTCCTTCCCCGGGGGACAGCCCAGGTCCCATGGCCGCAGGGTCCTGTCCAGGGTGCAGGGAAGCCAGGGGCCAAAGCCAGGAGCTGCTTAGCTTCCCGCCTCCCTCTCTCCTCCCCCTCCTATGGTCCTCCTTCTCTCCTCCTCCCTCTCCCCTGGCCTTCCCCTCATGCCCATGGGGGTGTCTGGGGAGCTCTGGTTTTCAGCCTCAAGCTGCTAGCGGAGGACAAGATCTTGAGTGATTGGGGTTTGGTCTCAGGCACAGCCTGAGTGCCAGCTGTGTCTGAGACTGGGCTTGAGGTCTGGGGCACGAGCTCGGCCTGACAAGAGAGGGACACTCTGTCTCCAAATGCCGTTGGCCCTGCACATCTGTCCCCCGGACCTTACTGCAGGTGTGGCCTGGGGCTGCACTCAGGACAGAATGGAGCCTCAGGGATGCTTCTCTGCTATGAGAGCTGGACGCTCTCTAACGTGGGGCCTCAGGAGGAAAAGGGAGCAGAGCTGCAATTTGCTCCCTGATTCCCCCTGAGCCCCAGTGCGGAGGGATCTCTAATGAGGTGGGGTCCAGGTGGCTAGAAGGGCTCCTGTCTTCCCTGGGATCTGGGATGCTGTGGGCACTGGGGGGGGGGTTTCCTGGGATCCAGGGGTGACCAGCCCTGAGCTTACTGCACGTGGTGGAGGGTTTGGTGCTTCCAGGTCTCCGTCCCTGGGCAGGGATGCTGGGCACACTTGGGTCCCTGTCACACCTACCACGCTGGTGTCTGGCCCAGAGGGACCTTCCTGGGAAGAAAGCCGGGTGTGATCCGTGGCTAAGAGACCCTCGCGGGCCAGGACCAGCCGAGACTCGCAAAGCCCACTGAGACGGGCCGTAAAGCCATAGCTGCAGGACAGGTCCTCATCCTTGTGTTTCCTCCACACTTGGTAGGTCAGCGAGAGAGACAACATTGATCAGAAAAGAGCATTAAAACCAGCCACCAAATCGATGACTACTGAGAAAGCAGCTAAGGGCAAAATTCCATCAGCAATGGCCCTGCTGCACATCCCCTTGTCCCCCGGTCCCCGTGGAGAAGGAGGAGGAAGCAGAGACACTCGAGCATCCTGGCAGATGCTCTGTACTTCTGGGCAGGGCGTGGGCACCCTTCTGCTAACGGGAGGTGCTTGTCTGGGTGGAAATGTTCTGCACTTCTTGTTCTTTTCCTCAAAACACACAGTGAAGAAGAAGTTAAAGGCTGGGTATCTGAGCTCTGAGGTTGATTGGAAGCCCCACAGCTCATATCAGCTGCTTCAGCCACAAGCAAGGCCCAGATAACAAAGGAGAGTCCCTGGGGCGACCCCTCACTGGCTGCCCTGTTCAGAGAAGCTTGGCTGTCCAGGGTGAGACTCAGTCTTGTTTCTGGGTTAAGGGAACAGTGACAGTGATGTACTTGTCACCCCTCAACTGTGAGACACATCTTTAAGAGGCGTGAGGAGATGGGCAGTCTGCTGGACCCCACTTGCCCAGTTCCACTCTGGCTCCTCCCCGCACCGGTCCTGCAGGGGCTGCACTTCCCACAGCCCTTTGTCAGCTAGTCCTGGCTGGTCTGGGCAGTGAAAGTTCTGGTGGGTGAGGGGAGGGCAGGAAGGAGGGAGGAGCAGGGGTTTCTCATCTCTCTTTGCTTCCTGTGGGACCCCTGGCAGTGACCCTACACCCTAAGAACCTCTCTACCCCTCTGGGTGCTCCCTGCAGCAGGCGGCAGTTGTGCTCTGACTGGGGACACTCAGCTGCATCCTGGCAGCATCACCACCTCTCTGGGTCTCTGGGTCCCAGGGCCCCAAGGGTGTCCTCATGTGGCCAGTGTCTGGGGCTCCGCACTGCTTGGCTTCCCAGCTTGACCACGTTCATGCAAACACACCCCACCCTGCAGCACTGACGGAGCCCTCTTTTCATGGCTGTCCCCACTGACAGGCAATGGGGATATGTCTCTGGTTTCTACTTCGCAGCCGCTGGTCTCTCGAGGGTAAGGTACTCACACGGGTTTTTGAGACAATGAAAGCCAAAGCCATTTCTTCACAGCACACAATGCCCATGAAGGTGATCTTATTATTTCAAGTGCCTTGCTTGAGTGGTGTCACTCTGGCTATATATTCCATTTCTTGAGTAGCTGGAAACCAATGCTTTAGAGTTGAATGATGCAGAATTTTAGTATTAAGGATAAGAATTTTTTAAGCGTGCATGGCTTAATCACCAAGACTTTTAAACTCTTTCCCAACATCAGAAAATTTCTTCATTTAGTGAAGAAATCAACTGATGTGTAAAAACATTGAAAAAGAACATAAAGGGATGCTTCCCCACACTAAATATGATCAAAGAGTAGATTAGAAACATCTGCTGCTCTTCTTCCAAAGTGAAACGCTCGTGTCCAGATTTAAAGGTGAAATGTTTTTTTATCTTCAAGTCTAGCTGAGTCAAAGGAGACAGTACAGAATCTTTCCAAATTTCTGGTCCATATGTTTACTGAAAGACCTAGAAATGTCTTCTAATTTAATAAAAAGAAAGAGTAACAATTTGATTTGGGACTTGACCTTCGACTCAAATTATCCATCGTTAAAACTGGACATTTATGCCTTGGTTAAATAATACAAGCAGTATCATCCTGTTCGTGCAATTATTGCTTTTCTTGATTATAAGCTAATACACTTTATTTTTTAAATTCATCTTAAAATTTTAAAGTTTATTTATTCATTTATGTCCTGGTGGAGGCGCCTGGGGAGATGGAATACCTGGGGAAGGGTTGGGGTGGAGAAGAGAGAAATGCCAACCTCAAACACTGTTGTGGGCATGCGTGTCTCCTGGGGGGACAGTGAGGAAACTTTCTACATGTTTTCCATAAGAGAAGTAAGATTTTCGTCTGAGAGTCAATGGATCAAACCAGCTCAAAATGGATGATATTGGAAAGACTTATGCAACATCTCTAGAGAGATGGCAAGACAGATTGGCTACATGTGAGATATTAATACAGATTTTTAAAAAAATGTGTTAATTGGTAAAGAGAGGGAAGGGTAGTCAGCAGAAAATATGTGAACATTGAATGAAAGAGTTACAGAAGTAAATTTTGAAAGTGTCTGTCAATGAACTGCCTGAAGACTGGACGAGGACTGCAGCTTTTGACTCTTCTTGAATGATCCAAACAACACTTTGTTCTGACTTCATAGCCTCGGAGTAGCCATCATATGGTGATATTGTTTTCTCTTGTCTGTAGAAACAGAATGTGCCAGAGATGCCAAAGTGAGCCATCTGGTCAACCTGAGGAGTACATTTTCCATTACAGTTTCCTCAGTAGTATCCTTGTTATACATCTGTACCTTGTGAGCTGTGCGAGTGTGGGTGTACCCTGATGGGCAGGTTTATATTTCAAGAGCTGATGGATCAGTTTTCTGATCCCACAAAGCTGTTGAATGCCAGGCACAGTGAAATGCCATTTGACAGACAGCCTGTGGGCTGGGGAAGGCAAAATTGACCCCAATTTCATTCAAATTACAGGTCAAGATAGAGGCTCCTCACAGACACTCAAACCATGCCCTGGGACCCTTATCAAAAATCTACAATAAATGATTCTCTCTGCTTCGTCACACAGGGAACAGTCTTCACTCAGTGTATGAACCAGACTATCTTTCACACCCTGTCTTACTCCAGCCCCACCCAAAGACCACAGCATCTGCAAGAAAACAGCAAAGTAATCTTCCTTAAAAATAAATTAAAAGCTCTTGGTCTATAAATCACTTGGAAATCTGGCAGGGCCGAGCACACCCCAACCAGAAGTGAGAACACAAATCACCCTCTTGGAGGTAGAGTGTTTCTATTACTGCTGGCCAGCGTCCTGTGCTGTCAGATGTACATTTCTCTCTGTTCCACATGGCACTACGTCATTGCGGAGCCCAAGCCAGCAGCTGGCTGGGGCTGGGGCTTTTCAGTGTGGGGAGCAGGCTTCCGAGCCCCGGCCAGTGGGTGGTAGGACCCCGAGTCTGTTCCTTCCATCAGGAGCGAGTCGGTGGGTTCTGCCCACGGAGGAGGTGGAGGAGGTGCCTGGTGTGGGGGATGGAGAGATCCACGGTATAGATGGGCCCCTCATCTTTAAGAAAAAAATACTTATGTAGGTGTCTGAAAATGTTTTCAAAAGAAGGTGCCTGAGACTATTGTGTAATTCTTCTCCCAGGTGCTTTCTTGGCCAGATGTTCACTCAGAAGATCCAGGTTTAGGGAAAGCAGATAAACGGCCCAGTGGAGGCGGACATGGGACAGCTAAAGCGGGTCTCTCTTGGTCCTTTTCTAAGAACAAGGACGGCCCGGCAATCATGGTTTCTGTTTCAGGGGACTCTGGGATCTCCTGAGGTATTCACTCAAAGATTGTCCCCTCTTGAAGGTATCGTTTCCCTTCCGCCCCCGCCAGCACCACTGGGCTCTGGTTCTGCATCTCTGCGGGGACAGGGATGGTGGTTAGGGTTCCTGGCTTTTGTGTCCACAGCGCTGAGACCTGGGGGATTTCTCAGGGCTGCTGGAGGACTTAGAAGAGGGAAATGTGATGCTGGAAGCAACCAGGAGGAGACAGACACTCTCCCAAAGTAGGGGATAGGTTTTCCTGGACTGACGGGGCGGGTGAGGGTCTAGGAGGCAGTGGCCAAGCAGAGCGGGAGGGGCCTGACCTCAGGAAGGTACGTCCAGGTGGGTGGGAGGCTCCTCTCCCTCTTGTGGCAATGGGCCCGGGACCAGAAGTGGACACGGAGCAGGTAGGTAATCGATGCCGAAGAACCTCTCCCCACACCTGGACCCTTCCAGGCAGGTCAGACTCCAGACCATAGAAACACAGCACATTCTTGTTGGAGGCACCCTGAGATTAAATGAGGTGTGTTTCCTGCCAAACCAGTGGAATGGGATTCACAGTCCAATTAAGTTGGAGGTCACAGACCCATAGCCCCCTTACCTAAAGATACCAAGAGTTTGAATTTTTGGGATCAAGAAGAGAACAGCTCTTTCTGGCTCCTTTCTCTGACGTGGGGGAGGGATTGGGGTGAATGTAAAGGGGGACTGACTGGAGTGGATCCTAGGGGCTGCAGCCAGATGGCGTCTGGGCGGGTGTCCACCTTCAGAGAGCAATGGGGTGTGTAGCCGGGGGTCTAGAGAGGTTTGGGAGTGATGCCATATCTGAGTTCACCCTGGAAGGTTCATATGAAGAGGTTTCAACGGAAGGCCCACGAGAGGTGAGGAACCGAACCATGGACCAGACCAGGGGTGGGGAAGGCCCGGGAGCCCGCAGCAGGGGTGTGCGTTATTGTCCCTAAGGCCACGTGGACAGGAGGGTGCAGAACGTCAGACGTAGGCTGTGGAGAAAGGTCATCGGGTGATGTTGTCATTGCAGGTGGCCCAGCTGTTGCCAGAACAAGGTGCTGGAACTGGGGGTGTCAGGGAGGAAGCACCCAGTTTCTCTCTACCTAACCTCCCATCTCATCTCCCATCCATTGTCTCTCCCAGCCATCTCCCATCTCTGGCTGCTTATTCTCAGCCAGAAACGAAGGTGACAGCCTCCTGGTCCACGGGGATCAGCCTCTGGGGACAGAGAGCAGGCAGAGAGGCTGGGGAGCGAATGGGGAGAAACAAGGAATGAGGACAGGTGCTGAGGAAGGAAGGCCTGCAGTCCCGAGGGTCGTTCAGGAAGGGGAGCTGGGCCAGGTACCCAGCGCTCCTCCTTGGAGCGGGAGAGCCAAGGGCAAGCACTGGGCTGTGGTCCTGGGCTGGGCTTGCGGCTGTCACGGTCCCCCCGGCGTTTCCGGGGAAGCTGAGCATATGGCTCTCCTACCAGCCATGTCCACAGCAGCTGTATTTAAATCTGCTGGATGAGCCACATACGTGACCCAGAGCCAAAGACTTGTCCTCAGCTGATGGCTGAGCTGGGGTCTGTCTCCTGCACTCCATGGCTCAGCTTCCTTTTTTAAAAAAAGATTTTCCAAATTATATTTTTAATTGAGGTATACCTGACATATAAGATTATATTAGTTTAAGGTGTTCAACGTAATGATTTGATGTATGTGTACACACTGTCAAATGATCACCACGGTAAGTGTAGTTAACATCCATCACCGTGGTTACATTTTTTTTCCTTTGGCTGAAGACTTTTAAGATCTACTCTCTCAGCCCTGAGCTTTCACTTCTGTTAAGTGGGAAAGATGAGCACCATCCCCAGAAAGTCTTTATAAAGCAATTATTGTCTCGACCAAAAGTTGTTCTAGCCAAAAGAATTACTAACCTCAAAGCACTTCAGTCAAAAGCAAAAAAGTTCAATTCTGACCTTTGTTACCCATAAGCATCAAACTTTATTGAAAGAATAAACAGAATGAGAGGGTTAGCACAAGAGAGAAGAACAGAATGAGAGCAGTAAAATCCTAAAACATGGGCATCCAGCCTCAACAGGGTCCCTCCCTTGTGGCCGGGAGCTGGGTGGCCGAGGAGGTGTGGCCGTCAGGAGTGCCCCTCCCACCTCAAAATACACGCCCAGTTCCTGGGACAGGAATGCTTGCCCAGTGGCCCGGAGCTGGCTTCTGCAGCAGTGCAGGCATCTGCGGGTGACAGAGGGCCCGTCAATACGAGCTGTGGGTCCGCAGAGGAGATGAACGGAGGGTTAACCAGACCCGCTCTCCCACCACTGCTCTTCCACCTCATCACTTGCCTTGGACGGTTGGCCAGAGCCGTCGTGGGGCAGGGCCCTGGAGAAGGGGTCTGTGGGCATCTTGGCAAAGTGTGGGTTCAACGACCAGCCTCCTCCCAGGAAGCCAGGGTGCTGGTCTAAGAGAGAAAGTGGGTGTGGGAAGAGCAGCCAGGAGGGGCGTGTGTGTGTGTGTGTGTGTGTGTGTGTGTGTGTCTTACAGAGAGTTGAAATTTGAATGGAACAAGCAGGAAAACTGTGCTGGGATGGAGATAAGTGTTCCCATTAGGATGCCGGGAGTTGGTTGGCAGTGAGCCCAGTGTCTGCGGGAGGGAGAATTCAGCGGGGTGTGGGCGTGGCTTGTCTTCCTCAGGTACCACAGGGCCTTGCTCCCTCACCCCCGCACGGGCCTGGGGAAGCCACTTGCACATCTCCCACAGCAGCTCCCCTCAGGTCTGCTCAGTTTCATCAGCTGTCAGCTCTCACCCAGCAGCTCTTTTCTTGCCCAGAAGAGGACGCTTTGACCCAAACATGGTCCACAAGAATCTGATGGCTCTGAGCAGCTGGAGAGGACTGGCCTGGCCCATCTGGATCTGAGTCAGCAGCATGTCACTTCCCACGCTCAGGAGGCAAGGGACAGAGTTGAAGATGCAGGCAGAGAGGCCAGAAGAAGGCAAAGCCTGCGGCTGGGCATCAGGAACCCAGGGCTTGATTCTGGCTTCATCCTTCTGACCCAGGTCACGTCACAGCCTTGCTGAGACTCGAAGGTCGACATCTGTAAACTGGGAGTGAGGCTACATTACAGCAACGGGGTGACCACATGGACAACAGTTGAGGGCCTGAGTCACACCAGACGCTGCTCTGGCTGCGGGGTGTGGCAGAGGGCACGGCCGCCTGGGTCCCTGCCTCGTGGTCCTTTCCACACTGTATGTTTCCTAAGTTTTCACGTCAGGTGGAAAAGTGAGAACATGCAGGACAGCTTCTGGCATAAAGCACTCAAACTGTGGTTGGATCTGGGGTCACCAGCAGACCGAGGGCCTTGGCCAGGTGTGTGCTCAGGTCAAGAGCTTCAGGATGGTCCAGCCCGGGATTTGGCTGGTGGCCAGTGTACACAGGGATGTGGGAGGGGCTTTGTGGCTCAGCATCCTTGTCTTAGGAGTTGTTCAGACACTGTCAGCGAAAGCAGCTCCCTCCCCATTGTCCTCGGAGTGGTCTCAGGGCCGCCATCATCCTAATTCTCAGCCCCGTTTTGGCACTAACCCTGAGCCTTGCCCATTTCTGAGGATAACCAGAAGGGGGCTTGGCTACTCTGTCAGTGCATCAAAGGCCCCAAAGAACCAAGCAGCTGAATGGGTTTGGGTTGGTTGGATCCTGTATCCTCGTGTGATGGAGGCTGAGTCCCAGAGACCTGAGGCCTGGAGCCGTCTGCAGGTAAGAACACCCAGTGTCCTCACCTGGGGGTGATGACGCACTGACTTCGTGTGGACCACCTGCCAGAGGAGAACTGAGAAGGAGCTGGGGTCCTTCCAGAAGCAAGCTTTCACAGACCCCACGGCCATGCTGCCTCACCTGGGTCTCCTCCCTTGACCTCTCTGGACTTGGTGGCCGCTGCATGACAGTTCTCATTTGCCTATTTTGCTCCCAAGGGCTTTGCGTCAGGGAGGTCATCAAGGCCGCAGAAATCTGGGCACAGACCCTAGACCAATATGACCATGTTCTCTTGCCTGCTGTGCTGTAACAAATGACTCACACTTAGTGGCTTAAAAAACCAATGCCTTTGCTACCTCTGGATGTTTTGGGTCAGGAATCCAGGCAGGGCTTGGGCAGGTGAGTCTTCTGTTCCCCGTGGAGTCGGGGGTTCATGGGTGGCACTCAGCTGATGGCAGGGCTGGATGGTCCTAGAGAGCTCCATCCACAAGCCTGGTGTTGGGTGGCCATGCCTGGAAGTTGTGGCCTGGCTGGCCCCCTCCATCTCTATGTGGTCTCGGGGCATCTCCCTGTGTCTCTCCAGCAAGGTTGTTGGACTTCTTACTCCAGGACGAAGTGTTCCCATGTGCAGGGGCTCAGGTGGAATCTGCAGGGCTTCTTAGGACCCTGCCCCAAAGTCCCAGAACGTCATTTCCACCACTTTCTGTCAGTCGAATAAGCTGCTAGGGTCGCCCGGATTCAAGGAGAAGGGAGGAGATGCATCTCTCGAAAGGAGAAAGACCTGCAGGCATTGGGGGGTGGGGGGAGATGGCTTGGACCAGCTTGGGGGCAAACCACCATTGCAGAGTTCTAGAATGTGGGGTACAACCCTCACTAGACAGTTTCATCAAACTGAGAGTGAGGGTTCTACATCCTACAAGGGGTTGCTGACAAGGCTTCTCGGCTAAATTGATGGATGTTTGCAGCTCTGACTCACGGGGTCCCAGGATGGTCCTTTGAGGGGGTAGGGGAGCAGTCCTGGGACAGGCGCTGGGCTCCACCCTGGCTCCACTGCCTTCATCGCTCTGTGCCTCAGTTTTCTCAGCTGTAAAATGTACATAATGGTGTTGGCTTCATAGGAACATTGTGAGGTATGAGATAAATGAGATAATGTCTAAGCGCTTTTGCATTGCTGGAATATCATGACTGCTCAATCGATTTTAGTAGCCATTATTATCCACATGAATCATCTCTAACTCACACAATAGAAATGGAGACGTTTTCTCCTCCTTTTATGCATAAAGAAGCTGAGGCTCAGGGGAAAATAAAAGTCTCTTCCCCAAGGTCCCAATGCTTATAATTTGAGAAATTAAACTCCGGTCAAGGTGACAAGAGAGAGTGAGAAAGAATGATTTGGGGGCAGAAAATAGACTAAGAATCTGTCGGTGAAAGAAAGAAAGCAGAGAGTTTGGAAAGAGATGGAAGGGAAGCTGGTAAGTTTGGGGGAAGGTTGGTGGACAGTGCAGAGGTCCTGAGGGAGCTGTGGACAGAGGGCAGGGAGGTGGCCACACAGCCCAGAGAGGGTCATGAGAGAGGAAACGGGTACAAAGCTGAAAGTGAGATCACAGGAGGAAGAGTGTGGAAAGAACACTAGAAGATGGGTGGAAATGGTTAAAATGGGGAGAAGTATTCGTGGTTCAACTTTTCTGTAGAACAGATATTTGGCCTCAGCTCCTCGTGGATGTGTATCCTGTTGTAACTCACATAGATTAAGTTAAAATTCATTCATTTCCAAATGTTACAGTTTGTGGATGAATATAATTTCTTTATAGGACTCAAGCAGTAAAGAGTTGGACTCTCCAGGAAATAATTAGGACAATAATAAAAATTTTAAAAAGGTCACGCACCAAAATTGACTCAGAATTAGAATCATGATGCGGCATCCGATGGCACCACAGTTGGGACACAACTTCAGTCTCATCTGTTTATCTGTTGTCCTGAAGCAGCTGACGGCACCTGGGGCTCGGAGCTCAGGGCACTTGCCTGAGGAGGAGCCCAGCTCAGGGGAGATTGGTCCATACACGACCGAATGTGGGTGAGGGGGGGTGATCTTCTGATGCCCAGAAAGGTAGATTAGATAGATTGCCTTGCTACTGGGCCAGAGAGTTGTCAACTCAAACACGCACACGCGCGCGCACACGCACACACACATTTGGTACATATCTTATGTCCAAATTACGGACTAAAAATTATTAAGATAAACACAGGTTTCATCAAAATTAAAACCTTTTGCTCTACGAAAGAACTTGTTAAGAGGATTAAAAGACAAGTTAAAGACTGGGAGAAAATATTTGAAAACAACATATCTGACAAAGGTCTCATATCTAGAATATATGATACTCTTTCAAAAGTCAACGTTAATTTATTTGGAAAATGGGCAAAAGACACAAAGAGACATTTTACCGAAGATGGCATACAGGTGTGAAGTAAGCACATGAAAAGATGTTCAGCATCACTAGCTATTAGAGAGAGACAAATTAGGACCACAGTGAGCCATCACTACACACCCATTAGAACGAGTTAAAAAAAAAACTGACAATACTAAATGCTGTTGCAGATGTAGAGAAACTGGGTCGTCCATATATTGTTTGTGGAAATGTAAAGTGGTCCAAACACTCTGGGAAATAGTTTGGCAGTTTCTTATAAACAAACAAACTAACTAACTAAACTAAACATATACTTATCGCGTAACCCGTTAATTTCGCTCCTGGGCATTTATCCCAGCGACATGAAAACTTAGGTCAACATAAATTCTGTACACGATTGTTCACAGCAGTCTTATTTGTAGTAGCTAAAAGCTGAAAATACCAAAACTATCCCTAATAGATGGTGGTTAAATAAATGATGGTACATCCATACTGAAGAATAAAACTCAGCAATAAAAAGGAATGAGTATGGTACACGGGGCATCTTGAATCAATCTGCAGAGAATTATACTGAATAAGAAGAGTGTTCCTCTTCTGATTTTGATTTTGGTTTATAATTATATAAGATGTAACCCTTGGGGATAGCGGGGTAAATGGTACATGGGACCTCTCTGTACCAGCTTTGCAACTTCCTGTAAATCTATAGTTATTTCAAATAAAAAGTGTTTTTTAAAAAAAGGCAAAGACAGACAACTGAATAAAAAATATAGAAACCTTGAAAAATTACCTCAAAAAGGAGAATATTTTAGTGGCTAATAAACATATGAAAAGATAAACTGCCGCTTTAGTCATCAAGGAAATATATATATATAACATATATATATATAACGTTTCTATATATATATCACATTTCTACATATTATATTACATTTCTATATATACATTACATTTCATATATATTTGCATTTCCTTGAGGACCAATGTGGTGGTATCTCAGCCAGTTGTTGAAAAGGATGTGAAGGAAATTGAATTCTGACACATTCCTAATGTGAATTTTAATTTGTGAAACCACTTGGAAAGGTGTTTGGGAGTCTTCACCAGGACGGAACATACCCATCAGAAATCCATTCCAGAATTATGCCATATTTACACCGAAGACATGT
This sequence comes from Physeter macrocephalus, assembly GCF_002837175.3. Lineage (NCBI taxonomy): Eukaryota > Metazoa > Chordata > Mammalia > Artiodactyla > Physeteridae > Physeter > Physeter macrocephalus. The sequence continues at coordinate 41,902,108 of NC_041227.1, read as the reverse complement.
TTGAGAATGTTTACAGTGGCACTTTTGTAACAACAAAGTCAATAGCAGAATGGGTAAATGCACTCTTACCTCTCAGGTTGTCTTTCCTGATGGACTCAGCCTGGGACTTGGGCTCTCTCTGCATGTTGATACTGACTCATAGGCCTTCCCTGGTGCTTCTTATTTGATGCTCTCATCACCACAGCCTGGAGAAGCTGATACAGAGCGTTTGTCTCTGGATTATTCTCTGCTCCTTCTTTCCAAGTGCCTTCTCGGTTCGCTAATCCTCTAGATGAAAACCGACAAGGAAGCCACTCCCCAGCCACTCTCTACACCCCCTTCCTCCACAGAGGTAATCAGTTTTCCGACTTCCTTCACTGTAGACTGGTGTTTGTAAACTTCCTGTAAATGGAGGCATTTGAAGTGTGTTCTTTTGAATCCAGCTTCACTGTGTCTGTGAAGATCTCGTTGTCATGTAGAGCAGTGGTGTATTTTTTCTACGTGCTGGGCCAGCTTCCCACTGTATGAATAAACCATACTTTTCATCCATTCTAGTGTCGATGATGTACATGTGGGGTTTTCCCATTTTCTTGCAATTATAACAGGGCTATTATGAACATTCTTGTACATGCCATAAATGCCTGGAAAATAAGCTGCTATATCATGAGGTATATGCATGTTTAGATTAATAAACACTGTTCAACAGTTTTCCAAAACGTTCACCAACGTACAGAGATGGCAGTGTGAGTTTGAGTCTCCACCTGCTCACAAACACTGGTCTTACAGGACTTGCTCTGTTCTGTTTTGGCCATTCTGACGCGTGTCTAATGGCACCTCTCCTCTGCGATCGTCTGCACCTCCCTGAGGACTAAGCTATCAAGCCCCTTTCATGCGTGATGAGCCCTCTGGCTGATCCCTTTCACCCAGTGCCTGTTCAGCCTTCCACTCACTTTCCTTTCGGTTGCCTCTCTTTTATTGATTTGTAGATGCTAACAGTCCACTCCACTGGCCTTATTCTCTGTCTCTATCGTCTGCCTTTTACTCATTCAATGATGTTTTCTGATGAACGAACTGCTAAAGGGACAGTCTGACTCAGCAGTCCTTTCCTTTATTGCTAGATGTGCTTTTGTTCATGTTCAAGAAATCCTTCCCTCACTTGAAAGTGATCAAAATACTCTCCTACATTATTTTCCAGAAGCTTGCTGTCTTTCAAGGTTATGTTTTTAAGGAGAGGGAATGTTACCTTTTTTCCTTTCTGTAAATATGTACACACGTCTTGAAACACAGAAGGCAGAAGAATGAAAAGCAGTGTCTGTGCTCTACACACACTGGGCACCAACGGTGAAGATCAGAGTGTGGTCGAAGCTATTGCATGAGCTACGGTTCAGGCACATTTGAAAAGCAAAGTGGAAATATGTGAAGAAGTAGAGCGCTCTCAGTATTTTACAAAAAGAGCAGTGGAATAAGTTCCCTTAGAAATAGAAAAACCAGTCAGCGTATCACCAAGATAATCTCTAGGCAACCAAAGTCTTGTCAACTTAAAGCTTGCCTTACTTTAGAAAAGCTGAGGGCTTTGCTTATCGAAATTGAACAGAGCCCTGACAAGTGTGCCTGCACTTGTGGCAAAAAATGCTTTTCAAAACATATGTATATGTGTATATATAGATATATATATATATTTATGTATACATACACACACACACACACACACACACACACACACACACTTTGGTCTATTATCAAAGTTTCTACTAAGATATTTTTGCCCTTGTTATACAAAAGAGGGAGGTGGACCAGACAAAGAAGCTGGCACTGATTCCCATGATTTCTGTCCACATGCACATCCACGTTGTGTCTAAAGGCGTCCAAGTTGCCCTCGTCCTCATGTGGACCCTGAGGCAAGGATTTGTTTGCAAACAGGTCACTTGGTCAAGGATCCCAAGAAGTTCCTGAAGGGGGGAGCGGATGTGAGATGGGACAGGGGACCCAGCTGATAGGAGGGTGCCTTATCCAGAAAGTCGGATGGGCCACTGGAGCTGCTTCCCCAGGGATCTGGGAATCGGCGTGGAACATGCATCTCGGGGTCATCTGCTCCAAGGGACGGGGGGCTGGGGCATCCACCCACAAGGGCCATCGGCCTGCGAGGGAGGGCTGCGGGGGAGGCGTGATCCTCTCGCACTTTCTGCTTCCTGGGACAGCACTGACTCTGCTGCCAGGGAACGTCTCCCGACGCTGGCATCCTTGGTGGGGATGGTGGCTCCTGCGCGTCTACTAGAGGAAAGGCTCCGTGGAAGGACTGTCCATCCCCCGGAGATCCTCTGTGGTGGACAGACGGGGGCAGGTCAGAAACTTCCCCACCAAGAGAGGATCATGGTTGCTGTGATTTTCAGAGAGATTTCTGCTGGGCTGTAACTTTTGTCGGATCTCAGGAGACAAAGGACCCCTCAGAGCAGCCTCCAGACAGACTCCCTGGCTGGGCTTCTGTGGTCTCAGCTGGATGATCACAGGTAAAACCCGAGAGATCTAGGGTCTCCCCTGGGTGCACGCCTCCAGCAGAACCCTACATGATGACATCAACAAAACAAACTACCGTCCACTTGCCAACGGGATTAACGTGAGAGACAGAATGTTTGAGTGAAAGAAAAGGGACAGTAAATGACTCAATTTATATTAGGTTCATAGACACCAGTCTATGGGGATGGAAGTCAGAATCACTTTAAGAGGGAAGGGTTGTGGAGAGGACCTTGGCCCTTCATTGGTTTGTTGAATACATATATTTAGCAAGAAAAAAAAGGAGTAAGAATAAAGCAAAAAACACAAGTGTTTCTGTAGCAAGGTCACGACTTTCCACTCCCCGCCCCAACCCAGCGCCTGCTGCTGTTCCACGAAAGCCAAGAAAAAGCTGCTGGCGGGGAGGGCACCACCCAAGGACCCAGCCCCAAAGACCTCACGGCTCTGTCCTCCTAGAACAGGACCACTCACGCCCTGGGAGTCCGCTGTGAATCAGGTAAAATGAGAGGATCCCACCAGCGAATCCCCACAACTCAGTTCATATCCTGGATCCGGCTGCTACGATCCCCTTGGTCCTCTCCATCTGCAGGGGGAACCCTTTCACCCCAGAATCGAGGCCGGCCTTGCGATTTGCTTTGACCAACAGAGTCTCTGGGCATCAGCCTTAGGCCTGGCAGCAATCACACCCACACTCTGTGGGGAACCCAACCCCTGTGCCGTCAGGAAGCCTTGACTGGACGACTGGACCATGGGGCCTTTGGAGAAACAGACCTGGGAAGGACAGGGAAGGGGGAGGCATGGAGTCTTCTCGGGCCTTCAGCCAACTGAAAGCAGCCAAGGGAGTGGTCCCAGCCTGTGCCGCAAGGAGGGGGCACCACCCTGCCCCGCTCGAATCCCTGACCCACAGAATTGGGAGAAATAACCAGCTTTTGCCGTGTTGAGCCACTGAGTTCTGTAGTAGATGGTGGTACAGACCCAGGTAAGGGAAACACCGGCAAAACCTAGAGGCAGAGCATATGCTCACATCCTTCATCACACACGTCACTGTGGTTTGTACTCTTCCCAGTTTGTTCTTGGTGCCAAGAACTCCTGTCAGGCCCGCCCTTTCCCGGCACTGTCCCTCTGGCTCTCAGCTAACTCACCCCGGGTTCTGCCTCAGCTCTGAACGGGACAAACTGTGCCTGGCAGGTGGTCGGCCAGTGTCCTCAGATTTTCTCTGCTAAGTGCGTCTGGCCCTCCACGACTGCCCCCCACCACCCTGAAAGGAGGGCCCGGGGAGGGCAGGGTGAAGCCCTGTTTCCTTACCCACTGCCTCTCTAGGGCCACACGCTGCTAGCCCGGTGAAGCCAGTGCAGGCTCATAGTGGGTGTGGTGGGCTAGACGTCTGTCCAGCTAAAACCTAGATGCTGTTTCAACAAAGACACACAGAAGAGTTCCTTGCATTTAGTTTTCGGTATATAAACATGGAAAGCGTCAACATTAAACGTTTCCCTCAACTACACCAAATAATCCGCCCTGATCTGCCTGGCTCTCTCTATGAAGCTATGTTTATGCTTCCAGAATTTGCATCCTCCTCATGGGCCGTTCCTGTGACGCCTGCAGACGCAGTGCTCACGGGGTCGGCGGGCCAGTAGTTGCCGCTGGTGGTCAGAGGATCGAACCTACAACCTTCCCTCTCAGTGGGGCCTGGAGCCTCTGACAGTCCCTGGCCTTGGTTTTCATTGACATATTGACTTTCGTATTTTCTTCTTGCTGCCTTTAATTTCTCTCTCTTTAGATCAGATCTAGACCCAGTGCACAGTTGCTTGGAGACAGTATTTCATAATGTTGACTTACTTACTGATGGAGACACGTCACTGCTGGGATTGACTTCATGGCTGTTTGTGGGATGCGGGGTGTGGGGCGAGAAGCGACTGGACCCTCTGCATCTGTGCTTTGTCGACGGTAAGATGCGGGGCGTGACAGTACCTGTGTTTTCAGGGTTAAATGAGCTAATGGGATGAGGTGCCTCACACAGAATGAGATCACACCGATTATTCTGCATCATGACCGATACCACCGTAGCTTCCATTTCTTTCTACACATTATGACTCAGCTTATGGCAGTGAGGGTCCACCCACTGAGCTTTTATCTGCGGGAACAGAGGGGACCACGATATTGGAAATGTCAGCTACTTTTTTTCAGGAAGAGAGAAAGATAGTGTTCAGGAGGGTTTAATCAAAATCAGGACCTTTCAGAGCTCCTGACTCCCCCATCCCTAGGATGAAGCGATGTTCAGAGTTGCTCTTCTGTGGTGGGGGCTTCTGGCACTGGGACATGCTGTGATTGATACCCATGGAGGCCGCAGGAACTATGGTTGTTTCTGTGGAAGAGGCAGTGATGTCCTGGGGACAATGTGGGCTCCTGTCCCCCTTGGTGTCAAGACTGCAGCCTTGGAGATACCACGAGGAGGTGTGATTTGGTGGGCATCTGAGGTCTTGAGTCACAGGAATATGCCCTCTGCCATTGCATACCTCCCTCTGTTTGATCCTAAGCACTTTAGCTGGAACTCTACCCAGAGACACCACAGGCTAAACCAGACCCACATTTGAGCCGTGTGACCTGAGCCATAATCACCTTGCACAAGTCATAGCTTCCCAGGAAAATCAGGCTGTTGAACCAAGTTATGTTCAGTCTCCAAACAGTTGTTTAACTATTAGAATCAAGTGTTCACATGTTGGTAACAAAGATTTGGAAACAAGGGACTGTAATTTCATCTCTTCCTCAAGCATGATTCATGAGGATTTTTTTTAGAATAAGATACCCCCCTTGACTCCTGCAAAACAAATTAGAAGACAAACTCCACATCAGCCTCATCACATTGATCTAAATTCTGCTACTTCTCTGAGTAGAGGTTTGCAGATTAATGAAGTGATGTTCTTTAAAGAACACAAAGTCCCATGCATTAAAGATGCAAACAAAATGTAGATTTTTTTCAAATCAATCTCGGAGGATGCCGTAGGGCCAGCACATTAGAGCAGTGCTGTATGGTAGAAATCTAAAACAAGCTACATACGTAACTTTAAATTTTCCAGCTGCTACATTAAAAGAAGTAAAAATAAAAAGTGAAATTAATTTTAATAATATTAATACAACATATCCCAAACCTTTTTATTTCAACCTGTAACAGATGTACAAATGTTAACAAGCTATTGTGCATCCTTTTTTCAGAATAAGTCTTTGAAGTCCAGTGTGTGTCTACACGGCAGACGCTCTAATTGTGGGCTCTCCACGTTCTGGGAGCTCAATAATCACGTGTGGCTCGTGGCCGTGCAGTGGGCAGAGAAGTTTCACAGGAGGAAAGTGAGGGGGGGTGTCTCATCCCCTCCCCAGTGACTTCTAGGGGTGCTGTGCCCTCAGCTTCTCCAGCCCCTGCATCTCTGCTCCCCCTTCTGGAGCATTCTGCCTTCCCCTCGCACCCCTATTCCCCTGACAAGCCCCTCTTCTTCCCCCAAGTCCTAATCAAGTGTCAGCAGCCCTGGGAAGAGCTTCACACCCCGGCCTCCTCCAGACACAGTTAATTCAGCGTTGTGTTTGTGGGCTCAGCACTCCTTTTCTATTAATTTGTCTTCAGGATTTCCCCCCCCGGCACCGCCGTGAAGTGCATGTCCTGAAGGCTGGGCTGTGTATTCTGTGAGTAGAAATGCTGACGCAGCCCAGGTGCTGAATCAATGGCTCCAGATCTCAGTTTTAAGCTCAGGCCTCGGGACGCTCCCAGGGCTGCCCTCTGCCCTCCTGCTCTCTGTCTGCAAAGGCGCTGGAAGGGCCGCGTGAGATGCCCGTGGTCTCTGATGTGACATAACCATGTGGATAAATCCTAATGATTAGTGATAAAATATTAATACACCTTTGCTTTCTTATGTATTATCCTTTCCCACCTTAGAAATGATCTGCTAATGAGAGCCCAATGGCCAATTAACTAGGAAACAGCATGAATTTGTCTGAAAACAAATGCATCTTTCAGAAAGCATGAGCAGATTCCGTCCAAAAAGAAGAAAAGACAGGATGTACATAGAAGGTTGTCTTATTTTGAATACGGGAGGGTCAAGGAGGTAGAACATGATGGAGTTGGTACAGGATATTATCAGGGTTCTAGTGCTCATGTCTGGCAGTAGGTTCCCAGGATTTATTATGTTACTTAGAGTAAGTAACAAATGGTTCATTGAATAAATAAACATAAAACAGCCTGTATCCAAATCCACTCACCACGGAATTCACAGTGCTGGCCTGTTGGCTTTGACACTTTTCCACACTGACACCCTGTTGGTGGACCATCTTGTCCTTGTGTTGGATTAGTTCTGCCTGTGCCCTGCTGCTTTTCTTCTCAACGCAAGTATTTTTTTCTCTTTACTCATTGTTTTCCTTCTGTGTCCTAGCTTTCCAGTACCATTCCTTCTCCAGTTTTCACAATTCTTAAACCCTCCACCCTTCTTGAGTTCTTGTGGCTGAACTAATAATAAAATTGACACGAGACTAATGTGTACCATTAATATGGGGAAAAAAAGAAGCAAAATTTTTTTATTGGAGTATAATTGCTTTACAATGTTGTGTTAATTTCTGCTGTACAATGAAGTGAGTCAGCTCTATGTATACCTATGCCTCCCGCTTGGATCTCCCTCCCACCCCTCTAGGCGGTCACAGAGCCCCGAGCTGATCTCCCTGTGCTATACAGCAGCTTCCCACTAGCTAGCTATTTTACTCATGGTAGTGTATTTATGTCAAACCTAATCTCCCAATTCGTGCCAATCCCCCTTCCCCCCGCCCGAGTCCACATGTCCGTTCTCTATGTCTACGTCTCTATTCCTGCCCTGCAAATAGGTTTATCTGTACCATTTTTCTAGATTCCCCATATATGCATTAATATACAATGTTTGTTTTTCTCTTTCTGGCTTACTTCACTCTGTATGACAGACTCTAGGTCCATCCACATCTCTACAAGTGACCCAATTGCATTCCTTTTTATGTCTGAGTAATATTCCATTCTATATATGTAACATTCATGTGCAGGTAGCTCTCATAGAAATGGGACCTAAGAAGTGGCCAAAGCAGGCAGCTTTTATACTTTTTAGGCAAAGAAACAATACATTTGTGAGGAATTGACAGGACAAAGACACAGGTTTTGGTGTCCGAATAGTGAAGAATTGAAACAGAGTTTGGGTTTGGGGCAGTGAATGAACAAGGTTATTTATACAGTTTCTCTGCCTGGGGTCCCTGTCTCTGGGGATAAGGGTGTCCTTCTACCTCCTGGTAGAGGGAGGACATCTTTCACACAAGAGATCCATTTCCTGCTTCAAGGGGACAGAGAAGAGGTCAAAGTGTCCCTCTTGCATTGGCCATTTCTTAAATAACTTTAATTTAAAATATTCAATATGCCATCGAGGTATAGTTGGGGGTGACCTGCCCAGGGCCCCACCAGCATCAACGGGCCCATTTCACTGCCTGGGGATCTGAGGCCTAGACCTGCAGTGGGCAAGGGCCACGGACTGAGCACCGGGCGGTGGGACCCCTCAGTCCCACCCAGTCACCTCCCTGAGAGGCTGAGGCTGGGTTGCGTTGCAGGCAGCGGTGGCCGCCCAGCATCATCGGTATCATCGGCGGGCATCGTGGCCCATCTGTTGGAGAAAGCCTGCACTGCTGACACCACACATGCCATCTTGGAGTAATGAAGGGGTGGGTGACGTCTCAGGGCAGAGGTCACAGCCCAAGAAGAGGGGAGTTTCTCTCGCAGACAGGAAGAAAAGGCCCTAGCTTTGCATCTGCTTTCAGTTTTCCCCAGAAGAAACAGTTGCTTTATTTCTAAAATGTATCCCCTGCGCATTAAAACTTTCTCTTCGGGGGTCATGTTTTTCCCATTAATCTTCTTCTGTGATTTGTGGCTTTTAGCTGTATTAAGGCTCTGCAGCTCATGGTGGGGGCATCCTGCAGCCTGGCCCATGGCCCCCGTCCTGAACCGCAGCCTGTCCCCTCCTGAGTCCAAGGGCCTGGGACCCGACTGGCCCCGGGCAGTACTGCTGGGAGGTCTGCTCAGAGCCTCGTCACCCCCAGGATCCTGCCTCTCCCCGGGGCTCCCTGGGAGACATGGGCTCTGAGCAGCAAGATCGTTTGCTTTCAACTGAGGGAGTAAGCACTTGTCGGAAACAATCTCATCGCCTCTTTTAAACCAAGGACGCAACACTGAAGCTATTTACCATGTGCACAAAACTAACCCAGAACACTCCCGGGGTTCCACTTGGAAAGCACATTTTCTAAACTGCTTTAATGGGAAAAAGTACACCAGTTCCAAGACTACTTAGAACTTCCACTTAAATAACGATTTACAGAGCTTTTTATTTATTTATTTATGGCTGCGCTGGGTCTTTGTTGCTGTGCGCGGGTTCTCATTGCCGTGGCTTCTGTTGTTGTGGAGCACGGGCTCCAAGCGCGCGGCTTCAGTAGCTGTGGTTCGAAGGATCTAGGGCACAGGCTCAGTAGTTGTGGCGCACGGGCCCAGTTGTTCCGCGGCATGTGGGATCTTCCCGGACCAGGGATTGAACTCATGTCTCCTGCATTGGCAGGCGGATTCTTAACCATTGCGCCACCAGGGAAGCCCTACAGAGCTTTTAAGTTAACCTTACAAAATTCTTCTAAGGTTCAGGGAATTTTTTTCCTTTCAAGATAGCTTTTGGTACCCATGGGGTACAGGGCAGGCCACTCTCACATATGCCACATTGGCATGTTGATTATTTTGAATTAAAGTTACTTTAGAAGCAGCCGGTACAAGAAGGGCACACTGACCCTCCTCTGTCCCCCTGAAAGTGGGAAATAAATCTCTCAGGTGAAAGGTGGTCTCCCTGTACCAGAGAAACATCTTTGTCACCAGAGACGGGGAACACAGGGCTGAAAAGAGTGCGTAAACAAACCAGTCACTTCTTTATTCATTTACTGCCCCAGCCCAAACTTCTTTGTCTTGTCAATCCCTCACAAATTTATTGTTTCTTGGTCTAAAAGATATTAAAACTGGGGGCTTCCCTGGTGGTGCAGTGGTTGCGCGTCCGCCTGCCGAGGCAGGGGAACCGGGTTCGCGCCCCGGTCTGGGAGGATCCCACATGCCGCGGAGCGGCTGGGCCCGTGAGCCATGGCCGCTGAGCCTGCACGTCCGGAGCCTGTGCTCCGCGACGGGAGGGGCCACAACAGTGAGAGGCCCGCGTACCACACACACAAAAAAATAAAATAAAATAAAAAAAAAAAAAGATATTAAAACTGTCTGCTTTGGTCAAGTCTTTGAGTCTCATAGTTTTATGAATTCCCATACATACAAAATTAAAATTTGATCCTCTCCTGCTTATCTGTCTCATGTCAATTTAGTTATTAGAGCAGCCAGAAGAGCCTAGAAGGGTAGAGGAAAAAAGGTCCCCCCCCCACATACACAGTACCTTATGTCTTGAAATTTCCATTAGTCCTCACTTTATGTAGCCCTTCAATATTAATCCCCCCCCTTTTCTAGCATCTTTATTGGAGTATAATTGCTTTACAATGTTGTATTAGTTTCTGCTTTATAATAAAGTGCATCAGCTATATGTATACATATATCCCCATATCCTCTCCCTCTTGCGTCTCCCTCGCACCCTCCCTATCCCACCCCTCTAGGTGGTCACAAAGCACCGAGCTGATCTCCCTGTGCGATGCAGCTGCTTCCCACTAGCTATCTATTTTACAACAACCA
>NC_041227.1:41856863-41884357 GCF_002837175.3 Physeter macrocephalus | reverse complement strand
AGGGAGGCCCGCATACCACACACACAAAAAAATAAAATAAAATAAAATAAATAAAAGATATTAAAACTGTCTGCTTTGGTCAAGTCTTTGAGTCTCATAGTTTTATGAATTCCCATACATACAAAATTAAAATTTGATCCTCTCCTGCTTATCTGTCTCATGTCAATTTAGTTATTAGAGCAGCCAGAAGAGCCTAGAAGGGTAGAGGAAAAAAGGTCCCCCCCCCACATACACAGTACCTTATGTCTTGAAATTTCCATTAGTCCTCACTTTATGTAGCCCTTCAATATTAATCCCCCCCCTTTTCTAGCATCTTTATTGGAGTATAATTGCTTTACAATGTTGTATTAGTTTCTGCTTTATAATAAAGTGCATCAGCTATATGTATACATATATCCCCATATCCTCTCCCTCTTGCGTCTCCCTCGCACCCTCCCTATCCCACCCCTCTAGGTGGTCACAAAGCACCGAGCTGATCTCCCTGTGCGATGCAGCTGCTTCCCACTAGCTATCTATTTTACAACAACCAGGACATGGAAGCAACTTAAGTGTCCATTGACAGATGAATGGGTAAAGAAGATGTGGCACATATATACTCAGCCATAAAAAGAAACAAAATTGAGTTACTCGTAGAGAGGTGGATGGACCTAGAGTCTGTCATACAGAGTGAAGTAAGTCAGAAAGAGAAAAACATAATACCATATGCTAACACGTATATATGGAATCCCCCTTTTTAATTAATAAACTCTTAATTTTGAACTAGTTTCAGATTTACAAAAAAATTGCAAATGTAGTACAGAGGGGTCCCTAAACCTCTCATCTAGTTTCTCCTGTTATGAGCAACTTATATTAGCATGTTATATTTGTTCATTAATGGACCAATATTGATATATCAATAGTAGTCACTAAAGTCCATCCTTCCTTCAGACGCCTTTTGTGTTTCAGGATCCCATCAAGGACAGCGTTGCATGTGGTCCTCATGTCTCCTTATGCCCCTCTTGTCCATGACAGTTTCTCAGAATTTACTTGCTTTTGATGACCTTGACAGTTTTGAGGCCCACTGGCTGGCTATTTTCTGGAATGTCTCTATTGGGACTTACCTGTTTTTCTCATGGTTGGTGGAGGGTTTTGGGCAGGAGGACCACGTTGCATCATATCAAGGGTACATGCCATCGTGGAGAATCCATTCTTCTTGCCTTTTCCAGCTTTTAGAGGATGACTGCACCCTTGGTTGTGGCCCCTTCTGTCTTCAAAGCCCTCGATGTCTGGTTGAGTCTTTCTCACACTGAGTCTCTCTGACACTGACTCTTCCCCTTCTGCCACCACCTTCTATTTATAAGGACTTGTCACTGCCTTGGGCTCACCTGGATAATCCACAATAATCTCCTCATCTCAAGGTCATCTGATTAGCAAATTTAATTCCACCTGCAGCCTTAACTCACCCAGGCATATAATAACACACTCACAGGTTCCTGGGATTAGGACGTGGACATCTTTGGGGGACCATTTATATGCCTACAGCAAACCCCCAAATCTGGGTGCTATGTGTGCTCATTACTGTTGGAGTATCTCAGGCCATCTCAGCAGAAAGAGCAAGGAAATATACATGTGTATATATCAACCTGCACATGGACATATATCTATAAAGTTATATACATAAATATATGTATATCCATCTGTAACTACACCAAGTTAAACGTAAATTCCTATTGATGTTTCCAACTCCAATCCAGTTTCGCATGGATCCTTCTAGACCTAGATTGTCTGTAACCTTCCCCTCCAATAGTGAGATACCTGGCTCCCACCCTTCTGCTCTCATTTGGCCTAATGGTTCGTTTCTGGTGTAGGTGGATGATGGGTTCAGACCTGCTTACCTGTGCCCCTGCTGGAAACAGTTTTATAAGTTAGAGTATGATGCTCATGTGCATGTCCTTTTGCCTTTAGTCCTACAGGCTACACTCACTTCTAAAATTACTTAGGTCAACACTTTGATCCCCCACTCCTTTCAGTAAGGTTATTTCATGTATTTGCAATAAAGTTTTTTTGTTTGTTTGTTTGGTCATTGTCAGAATTCCATTCTGGGATTCCAGCCCCTTTGAATATAAAGGATTTAAATAAGAGGGTAGGATGAAGAAGGAGAGTACAAGCGTCCACGAGCATAGGGGACAGGGTATTAGTGAAAATAATCCAACTGCCCAGAAGTTCTCCCACCAAGAGCGCCCAGTGTCATCTTGATAGCTCAGCTCACTCCTAGCCATCCTTCAAAGCCCCCTGTGAAACTGTGTATTTCCCTCAATGCCTTAGTCTTCTTTTCCTTACCAGGATGAACAAAGTCATGGTGTTCCAGCAGTGAGACTGCTCTATTTTTAAATCTATGATAAATAGGTATCCACACTGCTGGTCCCCATAAATGAATCCCATGTGTTTCCTTAGTGCTTCAAGCTTGTTTGTCTTGTAGATCTTAACAGAACTCTTCACATGCCTATGTGTCCTGTTCTCCCAAGCGCAACCGGAGGTCATCTTCTTTCTTGTAGATGTATATAGGTCTGCAGGTCTTGGAAAAATTCGTGCCCAAGAAAAGGATGCTGAAAAATAATGAATCAAAGAAAGAACGCCTGCTGTTCCCTCTGTAGGTCCACCAAGTCCCCCCTCCTCCCACTTTACCATTTGTGGGGTTAGTCCTGGTCCTTACCTAGTACAGGTGGCTGGTCCATCCTCCTGTGCACCCTGGAAGACGCGACTTCCAGAGGAAATGGCCAGTTTCTAGCCATTTATTTTGGGTCAAGGTGGGGAAACATTCTTCTCTTCCCATAAACAGAATTATGGTATCACTTTCCTGTTGGCTAGAAACCTATTCATTTTTCAGAGCAAAGTTCAAGTTTCATGGGTTTTGTGATGTTTCCTCACATGCTAGTTTCCATTCACATTTCTCATCTCTTGATTCTTACACCATGGGCTGCCTGTCTGGGCTGATACTTGTATCTTTTTAGTATATTTCATTGTGCTGGTCATATTTCCACTTGCTTACCTCCTCAAAAATACAGTCACTGCCAGAGGTGGGATCCGTTTATCCGTCTTCTGTGGTCATCATGACACCTTACATGCAGTAAGTGGTCAGCGGATTCAAGAAAATTGAGAATTGAAAGTGACCTCCTGAGATTAATTCATCATCCAGGGTAAGAGTCTCCTTGTATGAAGGGCACACACCTGTGGTCTCCCCCAACAGGAGAGAGACTTACCGCTCTTCGTCACTCCACAGCAGAGAAAACCAAACACGTGAATGCTCACACCTTCAGAGGTATTAGGTAAGCCAGGGTCTCCTCTGGGCTTTCCCAACAGCAGACCTGCTATATATTTCTTGGTGCAGGTACTTTATGTGAGAGGTGATCCCAGGAAGCACAGTGAGGAAGAGGAGGGAAGAACAGACAGGAAGTCAATGAAGGTGCATCACTGAGCTGGTGATGCTGCAGGCAATGGCATCTCGGTCTCACTGGAGACCTCCGAGGAACATCGTGGAATTCACCTGGGAGCCATCACCGTAAGGGGATTTATCCACTGACTCCTAGCCCTCACGGGCATGCTTATCCCTGGCGACATTAACCACTACTATCCCAGCACCACTCCACATGCACTCCCGCTGCACTCCCAGCTGCACCTGTGTGTGGGCTGAGGGGCTTCTCGGTTTTGGAGAGGACCCTGAGGCTGGAGAGCAGAGAGCCCTGAGCCCCTTGAAGTGGGACCCAGCATGTGCACAGAGCTGCCCGGAGCAGCCACACTGATTCAGGTGGTCTAAGGGGTGGGGCGGGGGAGGCATGAAGGTGTTTATTTCACGAAGTATTGCTTGAGCTTCAGAAAAACAGGGTAAGACACAAAAAGATGACTTACGCCATTCACCTAAATCTCAACTGAGAGGAGTCTTAGATTAGATTTCCGTTCTTGACATTTTATCCTAAGCATGAGTCTGCTGTGTGTGTTTTTCTGACTGAGTTTTGTAAAATTGGATTACAGCAGCTCCACTCAACAGGCCGCTCTGGCTGCAGTCCACACAGGGATGTAAACTCAGGAGTTAGAGCATCTGCCAAAGCCCATTTTTGTAGCTGGTGAGGGTTTCTGTCTGAACCAGCAGAGCACTAATTCGCAGATTCCGGCAAAAGGAGTGTTGGAGGATTTATCATTTAAGACCTACTCACCCATGCTGGGAGGGCCCAGGGGCACATCTCTCACCATGACCATGAGAAATAAACTTGTGGGGGCCCCGCATCCTTGAAGAGCTCTGTGATCACTCTTCTTCTTTGCAGGTCAGAACTCACAGTGGGAAAGGCAGGCACTGGACTGTGATACCTACATGCAACGGGATTAACTGGATCCCGGGTGGCAGGGCCCAGTGGGGGGACCAACCACCAGAGGCCAGGTGTGGTCACCATGACGACACCTTGAGGACAGTCTGACTCAACAGACCTCTAGTGCTGGAGAGTTAATCTTTGTGTTCACTGAATAAATATTCTCGGCGGCTGGCAGAATCTCCATATTTATGCCCTGACATGTGGAGTGAGGGCTATTATGGTGGAAAAGGCCAAGTGGAACCCACTAGAACATTCTCTACCCAGAAAATGATAAAATAAAAGCCATACTGCATTCCTGGAGGGACCCCAGGGATTCGCACCACCATCAAGAACTTGACAGATGCAGGGCGGTGCTTTTCCCACCACACCACACCACCCTTCAACTCACCTGCTCAGTCTGTGTAGGAGAGAGACGGGTCTTGGAGAACGATAGTGGATTACTTGAATCTTAACCAGGTGGTGACCCCAGTGGCAGCTGCTGTGGATGTGGGTTCACTGCTGGAGCAAATCAACACTTCCTGGTAACTAATGCACAGCTGTTGATCTGGGAAGTGCTGACCCCCTGCAGGCTCTGGGGGCGTAGGCGAGGGCTCCTCTGTTCTCACCCCACCTTGTCGCCGATCCATGATGTCCCCTCCGGTCCAATGGCCGCCTGGGGAAGTGGAGGAGCTGGGGGGCACGGTGGCGGTCAGCCCAGGCTCTGCACCAGCCACAACTTCTGGCTGGTATTACTGCCCCCAGCCCCTGTGGTGCGTGCTCTACGCTGGGATGAGCACCTGTTATCCACAGCAGTAACTGGCTGGACACCCACCCCTTCTTTTCATCCTGCTCTTCCCCGACTCCCTTTCCCACCTTATGTTTCTGTTACCGATGTTTCCTTGGCTCCCAAATAAACAGTCAGCACTGGGGTCCTGTCTTGGGTTTGCTCCCAGGGCACCTGCATGAAGGCAGGCAGGCTGTGGAGAGGGAGGTGATGGGACGAGGCGTCCTGTGTCCACCAGAGATGGGCCAAGGTCCACAGACCAGGGATACACTGCTGCCCCTCCTGATCGTGACATCACCACAGTGACAGCAGTGCCATCTGTGTGAGGTTATACCTTCCGGGTCTTGCTACACTGAACCCACATGACAATGCAGTGTGGTGAGTATTTTTGCTGTCTTTGCAGGGCCTCCATAACTGAGTCCACAGTCCGAGTGACATGTTTTGGGAATGTTGTTAAAGCAGACACATGGCAGGATCCATATCTACACCCACGAGACAGCAGTGAAGACTTTGTTACACCCATTTACACCCTCCTTTTCCCCAGATATGAGTCAATACACAGCTGTCCCTCAAAGATGGCACTCACTGTGGACACTGGAGGAAAGGACAGCTCGGGCCGTCCTTCTCCCGGATCAGTGCTCTCACCCTCTGTTCCTGCAACTTTCAATTCAGGTCAGCTTTGACTGCAGGGAAAGGTGGTTAAGTCTGCTCTGTCAGAGATGCCTAATGGGAGATTTTCCATGACTGATCGGAAGGAAAATTAGAACACTTCCTCCGCTCATGCTAGGATTGGTGAAAGGTAGCATGTTGGAAGGTGAAGACGTAAAGAACTTGAACTTCCAGAGGACCGCCGGGACCCCCAGGATGTGATGAGAGAAATCAGCTGCTTTTGTGTCTTTCCCCAGACGGTAGATACATAACTGTTGTGGACAGAAGTGATGCCCGAGACTTCTGGACCAAAATGTGCAGGAGCTGCTGGGTAACCTTCTGCTGTCTCCTGCCCGGTGACCCTGGATGCTGCCTATCTACGTGGAGGGAGTCGTAGGATGGAGGACAATCTCACTTGCCTGACTCAGACTTTGAGCGAAGGAGAAAAAAACCTGTGGCCCCACTAACCTATTGTGGTGCAAGCCTTGTTGCCTCCTGCAGCATGAGTTAGGGTACCCTAACCAGCAAAACGGCACTGTGCTGAGAAATATGGGGTAATAAAAGGCATAAGACACATCGTCCTTGCCACCAGGAAATTCACTTCGTGATCTACAGCGCTGTCCTCAGCCTCCAGGTCCTGGGCTAGCAGCATCAGCGTTGCCCAGGAAAGCATTAGACCTGAGTCTCCAAGCTCCACCCCAGACCCGTAGGTTCACACACGCAGGAGGCAGGGCAAGTGTGTGTGCTTAAACCTGCCTTCCTGGGGACTCCGATGCAGGCCAGTTCAGGAACCGCTCCTCTAAAAGATGTCACATATACAGCACGTCAGAAGTTTTTCCAGGACCTGTATTTGTAACAAATACCTCAGGACACCAAGGGCTTTCTGACTGAATTCACTGGCCCTTCTGAGGATGCATTTTCCTCTAACCTCCAGCACTTTCGAATGAAGAACTCCATCCAGCGGCTGCCTGTCTCTCTAAAGAGCCTCCTCAGCTGATCCTGGGACGAACCCTAGACCAAAGGGGACATGTCTAGTTCCCCTTCCGTATAGCACATACGGAAGGTAGTTACGTACTTGAGGGCCTTTCCTGGGTTCTCACTACTGGGTTCCCACAACCCCCTCTTTGGATTCGATTAATTTGCTAGAGCTGCTTGCTCACAGAGCTCAGGAAACCAGTTTATTCCCTAGGTTACCAATTTATTACAAAGATATTAAAGGGTACAAATCAACAGTCAGATGAAGAGATACATAGGCTGAGGTCCTGAACAGAGGAGCTTCTGTCCCCGTGGAGTTTGGGGCCCAGCATGGTGGCACGTGGAAGCCTTCTGGTTCCCCAACCTGGAAGCTCCCCAAACCCAATCGTTTTGGGTTGTCATGGAGGCTTCCTTGCAGAGATATGATGGATTAAATCACTGGCCATTGGTGATTGATTCAACCTCTAGCCCCTCTCCCCTCCCTGGAAATCAGGGGGTGAGACTAAAGTTCCAGCAGCCCCCATGCTTAGGTGGGGTCCAGAAGGTACCTCATTAACATAACAAAAGACACCTTTAAACCTCTCAGCGCTTAGGAAATTCCAAGGGTTTGTGCAGCCAGAAATGAGGATGAAGACCAAATATATATTTCTTATAATAAAGAAAAATATCTCAGCCATATTTTAGAAGGAGGTACATCCTTTCCCAGGGTAACCTATAATTTATTCCCACACATTAGGTGTTTGGAGTCAAAGTTTAGAAATGACACAAAAGACACATGGGAAGATGCACATGTTGCCTCCATACCCAGCAAACCTCTAACCTCCTGGATGTGATGATGAAGGAGGGTCACTAGGCAAGTGAAGCCTCTGTCTGACAGAGGGTCCACTGAGCCCAATATGTCTTTTGAGTTTTGATTTTTTTCCCTTGAAATGTTTGTTTCTCGTAAAGCACAATAGTACTAATGGCTATTGCATGTTGAAGAAATAACTGCATCTTTGAAAATCAAAGCAAACCTTCGAATGCCCAAGGTCTTGTTTGGAGCGACGGATGCTAGGCAGGGTTGCACAGACTTATCCCAACCACCTGTCGCCAACTGAACAATTACAAGAGCTCAGTGTCTAGCTTGAGTCTTTGCCTTTAAGAAAGAACATGGTGTGGGGAAGAGGCAGGCATCGTAGAGAAGATTAAGAGAGGAACTGACCAAGTGATTAAAAGGAGAGTCTGGCAATTACAGGGAGAGGTTAATGGAGTTGAGGTCCCTTCTCCAGCAGAACGTGTACGGGAGGTAGATTAGTGAAGGCCATTAAGTGTCATGATGAGGGGCTCTTCACAGCCGTTTGCTTTCTCCCCAGAGGTACCAACCGTGAGAAATGCACTGGCATTGTAACAGCAGCAACGAAAATGTTCCATTAGAAAGATAAAAAAGAATTTCTAGACGATGAAAGGGTTTTAATCATTCTACAGGCTCCAAAGAAAAGGCTCCAGACCTTGGAGAGAGAATGACCCATTCTGGACACCGGGGTTGACAACGTCCAGCTCCTGACATGTCCCCGAAGCCACCTGGTACAGAGCAGACTCAGGTCACTCCTGACAGGCGGGCCTCTTGACTGGAGGGCTTCACGCTCCTGAGTCTCAATCAATTATCGCCGGGTACAGTGACGTCACCTGGACCAGCTATGGGCTCTGCTGGTTACCTGGCCCACCTGTGCCAGACTTCCATCTCCTCCTGGTCCCCAACCTCCGCCCCACCACTGGCCTTCCCGGCAACACTTTCTAACCAGTTATATTCATGCGAACCCTCATCTCAGTGTCTGCCTCCAGGAAATCCAACCTATGACAAAGTATCGTTTAATTTCTGCTGCATAACAAACGATCCTATAGTTAGTGGCTCAGAACAGCTGCCGTTTACTGAAGTCATGATTCTGCAGCTTGGTGATTTGTGCTGGGCTCAGCTGGAAGGTTCTTCTGGTCTGGGAGACTGCAAAATGGCCAGGATACTTTGTATCTCTTCCCATTAATAGGTGGAATCTATTTTCCTACCCCTTGAGTCTGGGATCCACTTTGGACAACAGCATGGGACAGTTTTAAGCTAAGGCCTAAGTGGCCTTGCAACTCCTACTTTTTGCCCTTTGAAACTTCCTACTGCATGAACGTGCCGAGCCAGCCTGCAGGAGGGTGAGAGACCTGCAGGGAGAAAGGCCGGGATAGTTCCTGCCATTCCAGCCAGGTCATCCTACATCATGAGCCCCTACCACCTGACCAGCTGAACACAGATGCATATACAAGCCTCACTGAAGTCCACTGAGCCCAATCCGGCCCAGAACACCTCTGCTGCCCACATTGCCAACTTGCAGAATAACCAGTTAAATAGATGGCCATTGTTTGAGCCAAGACATTTAGGGTGGCTTGTTATGCAGCAAAGCTAACCAATACAGATGGACAATTTTTTTTATTTATCAATAAAATTTTGTATTTTCTTTTCGTTTTTGAAAAGTTTTTATTGGAGTATAGTTCTTTACAATGTTGTGTTAGTTTATACTGTACAGCAAAGTGAATCTGCTATACATATACATATATCCCCTCCTTTTTGGATTTCTTTCTCATTTAGGTCACCACAGAGCATTGAGTAGAATTCCCTGTGCTATACATTAGGTTCTCATTAGTTATCTATTTTACACATAGTATCAATAGTGTATATATGTCAATCTCAATCTCTCAATTCATCCCACCTCCCTACCCCCTTGGTATCCATAGCTTTGTTCTCTATGTCTGTGTCTCTATTTCTCCTTTGTAAATAAAATCATCTCTACTAATTTTTTCAGATTCTACATATATGCATTAATATATGATATTTGTTTTTCTCTTTCTGACTTACTTCACTCTGTATGACAGTCTCTAGGTCCAACAGATGGACAATTTTAGCTCTTAACTCTCTGGAGGCTGTAGCCTAGATTATCAAATCTCCTGTAGTGCTAACAACTTCTCTGACCCAGCACATATTACTTTTTTTTTGCCTTTCTGGCACCAGAAGTTTGTAGATAGGGGATGGAGAAGATGAAAGTCATCTTGATAAGAGAGGCAGCTCAGACCGGCGGGTTAGGGAGGCCACTCGGTGCCGAGCACTGTGCCCTTCGTTGGGGTCACAGAACCACCCTCTGTGCACGTGAGTTCATGTGTTTTCACGTGTTCCTTCAATGTGCAGTTAAAGTGCCTGCACCGTGAGCTCCCTGTACATCTCTGGTCTAAAATAGCATGTCTGACATTTTTCTTGATTTTTTTCCTGACTCAGGCTTTCCTTTCAGGATTTTGGAAAAGTTCTCCCCAGAAAATCTCACAGACTTTAAAATATTTGCAGACAGTGTAATTTAAAGACTTTTAAACCTCCTTGAAATCTATCCACGGACTCCATAAATCCTCGGGTTAATATTGTCTGCCCTGGAGGATTCGATGTAGTTAAACAAGAGAAAGCCTGTCCTTTAGAACAGCTTTCCACAAATGTACCATTTTCACCAGTTTTCCAAAGGACTTGACTGTGAGGTGAGTAGCCTCCCAGCCTGCCGGGAACACGGGGAAGGAGGGAGGGATAGAGCTGACAGGAGGGCAGCTCCTTACTCAGGGGGTTAGAATAAGGGCAGGAGGGGAAGGACCAGCCTGACTCAGAGAGTGGGGATCCCAGGCTGACCTAGCACTGGCCGTCCCAGGACCCACCCTGCGGACACTGGCGGTGCCCTGCCTTCACCCCTTCCACTGCAGTCTCCCCCAAATGCCAGCCCCTGCCCCTCTCTGCCCAAGGGTCTCTGGGGCTGGCAGCTGGAAGGGCCAGGAGCAAGCAGCCCTCAACCAGAGACTGATGGCGATGAGAGGACAAATATCCAGACCCCTCCCTCAGGTGGGGAAACTGGGAACACAGATTTCCCTGAAGGATCCCGCAGTGGGAAGCGCCCTGATAACACACGCTTCTCTGCTGGCCAAGGCTGGTGGCAGCCCTGTCTCGTGGGCTGGAGTTGAGCGTGGGGCTCCAAGACCCAGCAGGAGATGGGGAAGGGGACGGGGAATCCCGTCTGCAGTGTCCCCTCTGCCAGGGCCCTCGAGGGGCCTGTGGGAGACGCAGCAAGGGTAAATGGGCACTGGGCAGCAGGAAGGACTCCAGCTCCATGGCGCCCAGACGGGACGGGGTGGAGGTGAGGCTGCAGGGCCCGTTGCTGTGGACGTGGCTGGAGCCTCTGAGAGCAGCAGTTGAGGGTTTGCTCTCCGGTGTTGCAGGGAGGAGGCTGAGGGCTGTGAGGGGGTCCAGGGCTGGTTCTGAGGGGCAGGGACTGCAGGGCTGCCTGGGCTGGGGTCCTTCCCCGGAGCAGCACACCAACCCCTGGGGTGAGGATCCGCACCAAGGAGGCACCCCCATGGGAGGTGTTCCAAAGAGGGGGAGCCAGGGAAGGAGGAAGAGACAGATTATCAGACGCCATTGTGCACACAGGGCGACAGCAAACCGAGGGAAACTGCAGTCGGAGGGCCCAGGGGGCCGGGAAGACACCAGGAGTTTGTGCTGTTGTGAGGGGGGCCTTGGCGGGCAGCAGCCTGCTCGTCACGTGGCGAGAGTGACCCTCCACTCAACCCCACCAACTGCACGACCGGAAAACAAACCACCGAAGAACCTGGGAGTGATCCAGACCCTTAATCTACATAAAGAGGAAAAGCGCACAGGCTGACAGTAATGTTTCTTCTCCATAATGATCAGTGTGGTTTTCAGTCTCTCCGGGTGACAGAGTGACATTCCTCAGGGGAGTGAGGGCCAGACACCAGGATGGTCAGCTGGGATCCGGGGTTTACTGACCAGCAGACACTTTGTTCCTGGATCATCGGCTGTCATCACCATTGTTTTTCCAATCTAATCATACATCTGTGTCGTCCAAGCTGACA
The DNA here is from genome assembly GCF_002837175.3 of Physeter macrocephalus. Lineage (NCBI taxonomy): Eukaryota > Metazoa > Chordata > Mammalia > Artiodactyla > Physeteridae > Physeter > Physeter macrocephalus. The sequence continues at coordinate 41,872,711 of NC_041227.1, read as the reverse complement.
TTTGCCTAAACCCAGCAATTAGGAAACATCACTTTGCCTCTGATATGATTTCTGTGCGTGGTGGGTCCCCCGATATTCATTGAAACGCTGGTGGACGCCCAGATGGACAAGCATCAGTCATGACATTTTCCATCTGAAACTCTGACCCCCACAGTCACCTTGGTCTCATCCAGGATCCACGAGCAAGCTGTTCATGGACACGAGGGGTTCAGGACTGTGGTACCTCCCTACTCAGGAAACACTGACGGCCGACTGGCCACACCACCACTTAGGCTCAGGCCGTCGGTCAGAGCTCAGGGCCCACACTGGAGGATCCGAGCCTCACATAAACTGCCCACATGAATTCACAAGTGGTTTGATCAAGCCCCTCCTGCAGTCCCCCATGAATGCTTCCTGGCACCTTCTGCTCACTGCACACAGGACTCCAGCCAGTGGAGATGGAGAAGGTCTGCTTTGGAATCAGCCTGAGCTGAGCTCAGTGTGGGATCTGCCACATTGGGTGAGCTCTTTAAGTCACACAGGATTTGCTGTGTGATAGGAAACATTTAAGTACTTGCTTCCTAAACTTTTTACAAGAATTAAAAGAGATATTGTACGGAAATGGGCTTAGCACATTGCCTCATTCATTTTTTTAAACGGATGAGCATAATCCATGAGTGAGTTGGGAAATTAGTGCATCGTGGCCAACATTTTAAGAAAGTGGCACATCGGATGTACAGAGGCTAAGTGTCTGTATCAAGTTATATTTTCAATAATCTCTCCCATCTCGTGTTCTCCTATAGAATGGACCTTCCAGCCACCATCAGGAGGTGAGGTCCGATTCTCCTTCTCCTGAATTGGGGCAACCCTGTGACTACTTTGGGCAATAGAATTTGCACCTGGGGGCATATTGAAAAGTAAAACATCAAATCAACAAACATGTCCCTGACTTTGTGTAAAGATACAGGTTCTCTGATATCTGAGATGTAGAGCCTTCCTTTTTCCAGGTGTTGAGGTTTGAGCCAATAAACCATAAGAAAGGCCCACGAGGAAAGGTATTATGCTTGGGGAGGAGTTGATGAGGAGGATGAGGCTTGAGTGAGACTTTGTAATTTTCCATTCATCAAAATTCAACATCTGAGTCTCAGGAGAAGCCAAACAGAGCCTCTTGCTTGAGGCTTTGGAGACCTCTCCTGGACCTGAAGCCCTGGGCGCCTCTTGCTGTCTCTGTGAGCAAAGTGGTTGGCAGACACTTCATGTCTTTGCTCGGAGCTCACATTCCTGGCTTTTGAAGGCTTTAGGTCCAGGCTGTGAGGAAAAAAAAACCCACACAATACAAGAAAAGGCTTGCAGAGCCATCCTGAAGAGAAGGACGCTGACCCTGGAGCAGGAGGTCTATCCTGGTGGCTCTCAGGGCTCCAGAGGCTCATCTGTGCCTCTGAAAATGGAGATGTCATGCTGGCTCTTCCTCAGCCTGGCTGCCTGAGCATCTCTGTCTGTGACCCCGCTGAGAACTCTCTGGGGAGGGGCCGCTTGAGAGAGCCTTCCTGCTGGGATGCTGGTGTGGCTGGAACTGCACGCGGTCCTAGAACCATCCAGAGACATCAATTAGCTATTAAGGCGAGTCATTAAAATGCACTCCGATGACTCTCAGGCTTGGTAATCATTGTAATTAAGTGTGCACGCTGTATCAGGTGCTGATTAAGTGGCTTCAGTTTTGTGGGTTTGACTTCTGACGATCCATCCTTCTACTGATCAGGGTGCATTAAGCTCAGAGGAAACTGGGGATTCCTACACTCTTGGCAGGAAGCGTGTGAGGCCACACGGCATGTGGGGAGGAAACCTCTTCCATTTAGTGGCGAAGAGCAAAGACAAGTTTTCCAAATGGAATTTATTCCCAGATGCCACCGTGCCGGACGAGTGGTGACTGCACTAAGGCCAGCATGATTTCTGGAACCTGATGGTTGGAGGTGGTATTGGAGCTTGTTGTGCTTTTATTTTTCTGAAAGTTTACCGAAGGCGGGTTTCAAATTTTTCTGCCTCTCCAGACATCAAGAGTTCTAGAGGACCCCAGAGATGCCTGGTCGGTAGCGGGTGGTAGGGCAAGAAACAAATGTCCAAGAAGCTAAAAGCAGAAGATGCTGCCCTTGGGCCCTGCCCCACCCAGTCACTGCACTGTGTGGGCTCCACGATGACCAAGGGGTTTCATGTGCACCCTCCAGCCTTCACCCGAGGTGTCCTGCAGAACACTTGCAAAGGAATGACATCATGTCTAACTTGAAGTCAACTATAGTAATCTTGAAGGAAAAAGAGGAATATTTATTCTTTTGTGCTTTTCATATTTAAAATACTCCTGGATTCCATTACATGGCCCAGAAAAGGGAGCTGTCAGCCAAAATACAGAGAGTAGCAGACACTTATGTTGTCTTTTCAGTTTTCTGGTGAGTTAAGAGTTTTATGGGATTTAGGGTAATTTTGACTATTATGCCAGTTTCATCCTACATACGTAGACCTGAGAATCCAGGCCCTATGAATCCACGAATCCCAACCTCCCTCTGTGTCCCTCTCATTGTCTCTCTCTGTCTCCAGAGCATCATAACTAAACTCATTGTAATCTCTCTTGTAAAAGAGAGGACCATCATCCCATAAGACACCCATGAAGATGCAGGAGAGTCACTGTCACTCTGTGTTTCTTACTGCCCACCTCCTCTCCGTGGCCGTGTCCCCTCCCCTCTGTCCTCACTGATGGTTTTAGCAGGATCCTTGTCTGCGACCTTGATTATTACATTTTCTCCCAACTGGAATCCCTGCCTCTTTTGTGGATACATTGGAACACTCACACGCTGCTAGTGGAAATATAAATGGTGCAGCCTCTTTGGGAAGCCGTCTGGCCATCCTTCAAAAGGTTAAACAGAGTTACCATAAGTCATCTGTTCCACTTTTAGGTATATACCCAAGAGAAATGAAAATGTGTATCCACACAAAATCTTGTACATGAAAGTTCATACCAACATTATTCATAATCAAAAAGTGAAAAATTTCCAAATGTTTGTCAACTGATGAATGGATAAATAAAATGTGGTACATCCATACAATGGAATATTATTCAACAATAAAAAGAAGTACTGATACATGAACTTTAAAAACATTATGCGGACGGGAATAAAACACAGACCTACTAGAGCATGGACTTGAGGACATGGGGAGGGGGAAGGGTAAGCTGTGACAAAGTGAGAGAGTGGCAGGGACATATATGCACTACCAAATGTAAATTAGATAGCTAGTGGGAAGCTGCCGCATAGCACAGGGAGATTGGCTCTGTGCTTTGTGACCACTGAGAGGGGTGGGATTGGGAGGGTGGGAGGGAGGGAGACGCAAGAGGGAAGAGATATGGGAACATATGTATATGTATAACTGATTCACTTTGTTGTAAAGGAGAAACTAACACACTCTTGTAAAACAGTTATACTCCAATAAAGATGTTAAAACAAACAAACAAAAAAACCAAAAAAACATTATGCAAGATGAAACAAGTCGGTCACAAAAGACAACACATTGTATGATTCCATGTATATGAAATGTGCAGAATAAGCTAATCTATAGAAACAGGAGGAAGAGCAGTGTTGCCCAGGGCTTTGGGGGCTTGACCTTGGTTGGGAGTGATGCTCTTGAGTATGGGGTTTCTTGCTGGGGTGATAGAAATGTTCAAACCTTAATTCAGGTGACGGTTGCACAACACTGTGAACATAATTTTAAAAAAAACATTGAATCATATACTTTAGGTGAAATGTGTGGGATGTGGATTATATTTCAATAGAGTTGTTGAAAGAAGAGATGAGATAATAACAGAAAAACCATAGCTTTACTGTCTTAGATTCAATACATACTTGCTTTATTAAGAAGCCCAATTATAACAGCCTTTCATAGCTGTAGGGAGTATCAGTCACCATCAAAGCTACTTATCAGACCCGGAGGGGTCCTAGGATAAGCTTCTGAGCTGTCCTGGGGCATCTGCTTCCATTTCTCAGTGAGAGCATCTAAATTTGAAAGAAAGAGAAAACGTGGCCACTTCCATTTGTCATGATAATTTATCCAGTCCAGCCGTGGCAGCAGTCTTTGCAGTCAGCACCGTGCAGCTTAGCAATTATGTATCACTTGGTTGTTGCATGCGCTGCTGTTTATTCCCCCAAATGAGGCTGATTGATGGGTGTCGACGGAGCAGCACTTGGCAGGTTACTGAACTCAGTTAAAGTCCCCAGACACCCTCCCTGTTAACCACCTCAGCCCTGGTGCAATTAGCACACCCACAGAACATGATTTGAACCAACCTGCCCAATTAAGAGTCTCAGTGTAGGCCCCAAATTGGCATTTCAGGTCTGAAAACGGGCTTGGCACTCATTTAATACAAATCTCTCATTTTGTGGGTGCAGAACTAAAGCTGACGGACACAAGGAAACTTCACAACTAATGCTAGGAAGCTGGTCGGGAGCAGAGCTCAGGTCAGAAGCCCCCATCTTGGCCTTCAAGCACTCATCCCAACCTCACAATGCTGCTCCGGTCTTGGACGACCGTGGGCCACAGGAAGCCTCTGGTCCTGCCCTTTCGGGGCTGACCCAGGCCTCTGGGACCTTGAATGCAAGACTCCCCTGAACTCGCAGGTCTCCCAAAGGAGCCGAGTCTCAGTAAGCCCCCAACGTGCTCTGCCCAGGGTGGCCTTCCCACGGGGCACACAGGAAGAGGCAGGGGAGTCCGTCCAAGAGCCGAGGGGCAGCCCCTCGTGTTTCTACCGCGTTAGCACAGAGGCTCTTAGGCTAATTGTCAGCTCAGTCGCTCAGCAGCGGAACGTGTGTCAGCGCTACTGCCCAAAGCCAAGGGAAACCTTAATTCCATTTTGCAAAGAGCGCCAGTGAGTCTCATCCAAGGTGGTGCCATCCATGTTTCCATGGCAACCAGTATCTGTTGGGAAGGAGCAAAGAGCCGGGATAATCGTGTCGTGGACCAGGTCTTCTAGAAACACTGGGCCGTGGGGGGTGGGGTGGAAGAGATGAAGCCGAGTTCACGTGATCAAGTAAACCTACGTCCCATTTAAGGAAACGGAACCCTGTGGCTGGGAGGGGAGTCTGTTTCCTCGGATATAAGGGCTGGCTGCCTTTTGGTGCTGTTGCTGCCTTGTCTTCGTGACAGAAGCCACAGCAGCCTCTCTTGCTGGTCTCAGACAAACATCTGGGAGCAATGAGACTTCTACTCCATCGGAGCGTGTGCAAAGGACTCTCTCAAGACCTTTCACAAGGGCCCACTGGCAGCCCAGCAGGCAGGAACAGGGGCAGTGTGGATAGTCAACAAACTAGCCCCCATCCCCCCCATGTATCCAGGCTGAGCTCTCAGTCCAGGCCTGGGGTCTGGGGTCGCCTGCCTGTCGTGATGCTTCTTCGTCTGTCCACCATACTCTCCTCCGTGAGGCTCCATGCCATGCACGCAGCTCGCACAAAGGGGCCTTCAGATGCTGGCCCCAGGGTAGTAACGGGAGGTCTGAGGTTATGATGAGTTTGTGAGAGTGAACATGTTCTTTTCGGCTAATAGTACTCACGGGAAACTCGAAGTCTTGGGGATTGCAACACTGTCATCCTGTCTATGAAATGGCAGCTTGGCCTGCTCTGTGCTGACGTTTCAAGTACTGAACTGACCCTCTGAGGACAGTGACACTCCTGAGTGTCAGGAACTCAGCCTCATCCTTGTGACTGCCTCACAGACACTAGATCTACAGCAGCGTGATTTTCACACCACGTCTTCCTGGGAGATCTTGATGCCTCCTGCAGAAATCAGTCAAGGAGAGGAGCCCACTGGCAGGATGCCAAAATCTTAACGGGATCTAGAGCTGCCACCTCCTCCGTCTTTCTGGGTGGAGGGGATGCATGCGTTCCTCTCAGTGTGTCGAGTTTTTCTTGGTCAGTGTTATTTTTTTAAAATTTTTTTGTTTTTTTGCGGTACGCGGGCCTCTCACTGTTGTGGCCTCTCCCGTCGTGGAGCACAGGCTCCGGACACGCAGGCTCAGCGGCCATGGCTCACGGGCCCAGCCGCTCCACGGCATGTGGGATCTTCCCGCACCGGGGCACGAACCCGTGTCCCCTGCATCGGCAGGTGGACTCTCAACCACTGCGCCACCAGGGAAACCCATTGGCCAGTATTATTGCTGGTCCTCAGGTGTGATTTACTAAGTCTGTTGACCCCACAAGAACTCCGTGGTGGCTGTTGCCCAGTGACACAAGAGGGAGCAGGACCAAACACCCCCATGCCATAGCTGCACTGACACTTCCATTCCCAGAGACCTGGCACCGTGCCAGGTAGACAGCATCGTGCTGGAGACCAAGGAGGGCATTTCAGCCTGGACATATGGGTTTAGATACATATAGAACAATGAGGCAATTGCTGTTTCAGGAAAGTCTCCCCATGGACATGTCAGGGAGGAAGATGTTGGGGAGGAAGAAATTTCCCTTGACCCATGTTCTTCTACATGGTCTAATAATTAGGTTGACATGAGATGGATTAACAGGAGAAAATCAGACAAAAGTTTAATAATGTGTGCTCGTGGGAGAGACCCAGGGACACTAAGTCATTAGCCAAAATGGCTGAAGCCTTCACTTTAAATACCATCTTCAGCTAAAGAGAAAGGAAGAAGTTGGGGTAGAGGTTTGGGACTTCAAAGGGGAGGAAGGCGACTTACATGGAGATGGAAAAGTGAAGGGTTGGTAAACAAGTGTTTGCTGGGCCAGCAGAGACAATGCGACACAGAGAGGACTTTTAACAGACTGTGCTGGGCTCCCCGCTGTCCACACGCCTGGTTCATACTATAGTGGTCCGTGGTGATGCTCCCTTCCTGGAACAGGTTTTTTATCCACATTCTTTAGGCAGTTAGGGAAAGGTCAAAGGTTCTTGCTGAATCTTCTGGGCCTTGATAGTTTTCAGCTCGAGATAACCCATGTGCCAAGGAGACATTTTGGGGTGGCAAATTTTGCTTCCCTACAGAGATTATTGACAAATTTGCACTCATGGCAACCTTTGTCTATAACCTTCTTGATCATTGATCTTTTATAAAGCAGTATACTGTCACACTCACTACATTTGGGAAATGTAGGCTTGGAAATGTTTAGATGGGTATTCCCAGGATGAGATGGGATGGATTCATATCATAGTATTGGAATTGATACGTTTATGGGTTTTCTTTTGCATATTTAACATGAAAGGAGTTAGGGTGGGGCTGCTCTTGGCCCTATGAGCCCATTCACTGGTTAGCTGTGAAGAGGGTCATGGTTTGTGCCTCCTACGCGTACTGGACCTGCATCACCGTCACCAGGGGCGGGGCCCACCTGGCCCCTCCTCCTGGAGGCATGGATGTTTCAGTTTGGTGCACAGAATCAGGACCCTGTCTTACAGGTGCTGATAGATTTTGTAATCTATTTTAAAAAGACTCAATAAAATGATCTTAAAATAAGACCAAGGAAGTGCATAATTACCATTTTCTATTCATTGCTCAGCTGCCTGACATTTTCCCTGAGGTTGATTTGGATTTTTGTCAATTTTTGATGGTGAAGGTTGTTTGGGATTGGCAAAATGAGTGATAGTTTATGTGAGTGCAGGAGATTCAATAAAAAGGCAATTTTCAAAATGACAATATGGAGAAGGAAAGTGTTCAACCTCAATAAAGATCTGGAGAAGAGCATCTACGGAAGGTGCCGTGTCATCAAAAACTGTCAAAGGTATTTTTCTTTAACAGTTTGCAACCCTAGCCATAGAGGCTAATCCAAAGAGAATTTAGGTGAATGGATGGAGTAACAGAAAAACACTGACAGTCTCGCAGGCCTGGATGGTGTGAGAACGGGAGCTGCCACAGAAGATGGTGAGCAGCAAATCAAGGAGCAGCTGGGCAACAGGCCTGAGAGTTTTCTAGAGCTAATGAGCAGATTCAAGGTGTTGAGGAGGAGAATCTCTGTGCTCTGGTGACGCCTGAGCCTGCTCATGTCTCCGACCCCTCATGACTGGTCCAGCATGGTCGCTTGCTGATGCTTGGTGCTTGGGGCTGGTCATGGCCCCACTGACTCCAAACCCTTTTCCAAGGGACCATCAAATCCAAATGAATGTGTGACCTGTCTACTCAAACGGTATCCCCAGTTACTTTCTCAGTTACACCAGCCTTTTCTGGATTTGTAAACATGATATGTGTTTATTCAGTAAATACCTGCAGTCACATACACAGTCAAGTCATGTCACGATTATCCATAGTTACAGGCGGAACCAGGAAAGCAAAGACAAGTGAACCCCATGCATACTCAGAACCTGCATTTCAGGTCCTGGGATGTGGGGCCCCTTCTCAGGTCCATTTTCTAAGTTCCCAGCAAGACACTGATGGTTTTGTTTTGTTTTTTAATAAATGTATGTACGTATGTATTTATTTATTTAGGCTGCGTTGGGTCTTCGTTACTGAGCGCGGGCTTTCTCTAGTTGCGACGAGCGGGGACTACTCTTCATTGCTGTGCACAGGTGCTTCTCATTATGGTGGCTTCTTTTGTTGCAGAGCACAGGCTCTAGGCACTCGGGTTTCAGTAGTTGTGGCGCATGGGCTTAGTTGCTCTGCGGCATGTGCGATCTTCTTGGACCAGTGTTCGAACCCGTGTCGCCTGCATTGGCAGGCGGATTCTTAAGCTCTGCGCCACCAGGGAAGTCCCAGAGACTGGTGGTTTTGAGTTTACATTTCTTTTACTCATGCTGTGTACCTTCTGATGGGGGTGTAGATTTGCTAAAGAGTAGAACCAAGAAACTGCAGCAGGGTGGAGAAAGCAGGAAGAATGTATAATTCCTGGAACCCTCCCCATTTATAATAAAATCTTCTTTGCATATATATGACATTCCTTCAGAAATTGACAAGTGTGAATATATGTCATGGATCCATCTATGAGCACAGATATGTGTATGACTTGAAATAGAAAATGATGTTGATCCTTGACTATTCAGTACAGTTTGTATTTTCATTGCCTTGAAGAAAAAGAACAGTCATTTTCCAAAAAGAACAGTCATAGGAACTATTTTCAAGATTTACGGTGAAGCTTCGTGCCTCAGGTGAGATCCCAGGAAGGCGTCAGCCTCTATTTTATGCCCTAAGCTCAGGTTTATGACTCGTCTTTCACGCGATTACACCAGAAACATGCACTTGTCAAGTACCATCTTCTCCAACTCTTTTTAGAAAGGAATAAACTATTAATTGATGTTTTTATACTTTAATGCTTTTAATTAGTAAACCCTCTGTTGCCAAAGTTATGAATCCCATTTTCTAAGGTAACTATAGTGCTGGTCTTAGAATTATACTATTTTCCGAGATCCTGATATTTTTTCTTCAATTAGAGGCCCCTCAAGCCCCCATCCACTCTTTCTTTCCTAGCACTAGCCATTTGGCAGCTGACATTGCCGATTTTGAAAAATACACACATGTATCTTCAGTATAATATGTCTATAGAATATAAAATACGTGAAACAGTAATTCTATTAAATTATTTTGGGATGAAATCATTGAATAGATTTAATATCTTGCAAGGAATACAAACACGGGGCTACTAATATTTGAGTCCCAAGATGTAGTGAAGATTAGATGAAATACTGTATATGGGTGAATGTGACATTCGGTTGCTCCATGGACGTCCACTTCATTAATGAATCCATATCAACAAAGATGTACATTAGCAATTCTATAGCAAATGTCTTGGCTATCATAGATTGTTAAATGACTCCCCCAAAGCCCCTCTACTCGCAGCTAACGGATATGAACCCAGACTCGCTCTCTTCTCACTACTGCTCATCCTTCCACACTCCTCCCAACCCATCCTGCTGTGCACAGTGACCCTCCCCTAATAAATAGCCATGGTTTTCCTCTGGGGACAAAGGAAGTCATCAGCCAGAGGATCCTGTGCTTTCACAGGCAGGCTCGGACAGTTTTTAAATTTCTTAGTTTGTATTAACTTTTGTGTTCTTTTACTCCACCTGTTGACATACAAATGATTCAGAAACATGTTGACACGATGCAGTGAACTCACTCAAGACCCAGGTTTCTCTGAGGAGGCACTTCTCCGAAAGGCGGTCGCGTTGCTGTGAGTGGTCGAGCTCTTCTTGGGGAAGCTAGAGCAATCTCTTCCACGCCTGCAAATCTACCCACAACTTGGTCCCCCAAAGCCACCCTGGAGTGGTTTTCTCTTCCATTAATGTCAACTTCTCCCGTTCACTCTGAGTGTAGTGGAGGATGAGCATTTCTTTCCCTGCAGGCCGATCAGGAGTTGTGTCTCAGGAATAGAGTTTGTATCCCAAGAATCACCCTTTTGTACCTCCTCCCAGTGGGCACACTAAAGGCAGTTATTTTCCTAAAGGGGAGCCCCACGCTGAACCTGATTTCCAGGGCAGGGGAAGAAAAAGGGCTCATCGGCGATTACGAGCACCACTATTTTCAAAGCCCCTGGGAGCATTTACTTCATCTATGATTCTCCAACCAGAGACATTCCAACTTAAGGAGCAGGATGGTCGGACAACAGGACTGTAAATCCCACACCCTATAAACCCAAGTGGTGAATTTCACCTATGGAGTGACCTGCTCCTGGGAATTTACTCTAAGTATAGAGAGCCAGTCAGGATGCCTGACTTCTTGGTAGTGATGAAAGGTGAATGGGAAACTCTTGACCTGAGAATGTCTTTATAACGTGGCATGGGTTTTCCAGGATCTTCTCGTAAATCTTTGAATTTGAAATTATTTCATTTAAGTTTTTCAAATGAATCACTGAAATGAATATACTTTTAAAATAAGTGCTGGTCAAAACAAGGTCCATGTGATAACTACAGAGAAGAGAGACAAGCACGGCCATGCAGGTACGGCCCTTGCTGATGTGGCAGGTGACAAGGCTGCATTCAGGGATGCCGTTCCCTGTGCACGACTGTCTCAAAAAGAGGCCTGGCGATTCCTCCATCCCCTGAGCACCGCTGTGCACGGGCTCGCTCTGTCTGTTGGCTGAGAACAACGAGGTCATCCCAGTGCATGTCCCTCCCTAACATGTGACAGAAGGCACTGCCTGTAGATGGTACACATGACCATACACGCTTGTACTTCTTGGTGGGTTAATTGATTGTCGTTTCCGATGCCTAACAGGCTAGCACCACCTCGGAGTGCAGCAACCACTTCACCCACTGTGGCTGATACAAGTGGGATAGACTCCTTCTACACTGTAAGTGAAACACACCTGTCACCTTGTAATCAGATAGGAATATGGCTTTTCTGTGGATTCACACAGTTACAGAAATACAACCTGCATGTGTGTTGTTATTCAGTTTCATATCTTCTCCTCTATCCCAAATCCACGAAAACATGCTTTTCCCCTACTAGCTGACTGCTGTTTCCTGAGCGCTCACATCTTTCAGGATGGCAATGGTGTCAGAGCTCTCCCTTCCCTGCTAGTTCCTCCCCACGTGCTGCATGTATTTCCAGACGTGCTTGTGTTCCTCTTAGATGGAGTCAGAAGATGCAGCTTGGGTGTGTCATTAGGTGATCCATTATCTCTATGGGTTGAGCCTGGCAGGGTTTCCCCATCTCTATGTCAGCCTGAAACAGACAGCGCTCCACTCAGCATCCATCAAACCCAGCATGGCTCTCGTCAGAGAGAGCTGCCAGCGCCCACTCGACTCAGTCCTTCAAAGGACGAGTGTGTGTGTGCAGTGCATGTGCTGGCTTAGTCCACTTGTACATGCGTTGATCCTGGTCTCTGCATTCAGAAAAGAGGAGGCATTGTGAGTCCAAGGTGAACCCCAGTGGCACTTGGCCTTGTAATCTTGTTCCTCTTCATCTGGGAAGAAATGGGCCTCCTGAGGTTCGCCAGCAGCGGAGGTTGTGCAGGTGGAGACGTGAGCACAGGTAGAGGATGTGAGGGAGCTTTGCAGAGAGAGGTGGCTGATCTTGGGAGACAAAGAAAGATCGCCAGAGAAACCCACGTGTTTTAGTTCAGATGCCATGCCTGACGGTGATGACAGCACCTCGCTGTGTTGAGAGCATAGCCCTCAATAAGCAGCATCGTGCAGCATCCTAAACCCTTAAACACACAAGCCTGAATATTGTCACTTCCTTTTCGCAGATGAGGAAGAAGAAGTTCGGGGTGAGCTCCTGCCTGTCTGACAACGGCTGCACTGCAGATGTAGAATTCTCCTGCTTTCGAAGCCTAAGCTCTTCCATCACATTTCCTCTCCTGGACATATTTAACTTTCTAACTGTATCTCTTCATGACCCTAATTGTTTGTGTCATATTTTTCTTATCCAATTATAAGATCCCTGAGGTTAAGACAACCCTGGTTCATAAGCTTTGGTCCATAGCACACATGGTACACTGAGCTTTATGTTGTTGTGCCTCGTTGAGTGACTGGATAAGTGAATGGGTAGAGATGATGGATGGATGGGTGGATGTAAGTATGGATGGATGAATGGATGGATGGGTGGGTGGGTGAATGGATGGATGTATGGGTGGATGGGTGGGTGGTGAATATATTCTTTTTTATTTATTTATTTGGCTGTTCTGGGTCTTAGTTGAAGCACACAGGATCCTAGTTGTGGCATGCGGGATCTAGCTCCCTGACTAGGGATTGAACCCGGAGCTCCTGCATTGGGAGCACAGAATCTTAACCACTGGACCACCAGGGAAGTCCCTGGTGAACTAATTCTGATCAATACCAAATGGATAAGTCAACACGTGGGGTCTTAGTCTTTTGCGGCCTCTCAACACCTGTTAGAGCAACACTGAAATCCCTTGGAATCTTGAGGATTGGGCACGAGAGAGGGAGGAAATGACCAAAATCTCCTAGAATTTTTCTGGAGCCAACAGTTTTTCTTTGGGGTAAATGTTGCTTGCTCTGTAGTTATTCCATAAATGACATGCAAAATTTAAAAGACAGATACTGGCCAAAATGACAGTGAAAACCCAAAGCAAATACGATGATTGACTTTGTATGCTGAGTGTATTGAATTGTCCCTATGAGGAAAATTTAAAAAGCAGATACCGTAAGAGATAGGGAAAGTACTCAAAAACACACATGCTATTTGTTTCTCAGGTACTTTGGAAAAAGAGCAAAACATAACTGTGGAACAACAGGATGAGAATCTCACCTACTCTCACTAATCCAGAAAGGATTCAATTCCCATCTGAACTAGCATCAGCTCTCCCCAGTTCTGTGAAACAGTCATGACGGAGCAGTGACCTTGCAGCTTTTCTTTTGTAGTCACGTGGGACAAGTTCTTGGCTTGTTGGTAGGCCTTACTGAGCATACAAGGGCCCTGCTTAAGCAACAAGGAAAGTCGAACGTGAGCCGATTACACTGAGGGTGTTTTCCCCTCACAGAGGATTTGACTGGAGAAAAACCTCATGGATTAATCAGACTGGGGGGCGGTCCTCATCATAAGATGAGATGGGACAGTGAGGCTGTAGAGATGAAATGACTTCTCAATCTGGTGCCGGAATCAGTGGTTCCCAGCGTGTGGTCCCAAGACTAGCAGCAGCAGCATCACCAGGGAACCTGTTAGGAATGAAAAAGCTCAGTCTCCATGGCAGAGTCAGAGGGTTCAGTAGGGGTGAGCCCTGCCACCTGTGTGTCCTCACACCCTCCAGGGGACAGTCTCTTGAGCCCGGAGCTGCTGCTCTAAACCGGCTGAAGCTGGATTATGAGAGGCACCGGTGTTAGCCGAATAGGGTCTCATCCAAGGATCCACAAAAAAATCAGTTCACTCTCTTCTTTTTCGGCAGGAATGAAGTCAGAGAGAGAACGGGGGAAATATTGCAAAAATGGGTTTGCTCGTGAGATGCCTTGTCAGGGGCGGTGGAGGTCTCCTGAGTGCCCTATTTGTTGATCTCTGCATTCACCAAATCTCAGTTGAACTTGTACTAGGTACCAGAACTGTCCAAGGAGCTGGGCTACAATAGTAAATGAAATGGGTGCGGTCCCTACCTTCAGGGGTCTTGTGCTCCAGCGAACAGAACAGACTTTAAGCAGGTGAGGACCCTAAAGTATGAAGCTGTCATGGAGATGTGTTACCAGGAGTTATGAGACCGAAGAACAGAACCCACTCTTCTGTTGAAGGTGGGGACCTCTCTACTCCAGCCCCCAAGAAGAGATGCTGAATTTGGGCTGCAAAGAAAGTGCAAGATGGAGGGGAAGTGTTTCACGTGAAGGGAACATCACGTGCAGAGACCATGAGGCCAGTAAAAGTCTGGGGAATGTGAGGGATGGAAAACACTCAGTGAGGCCAGAGCTTAGCAAGAGAAGAGCCTGGGACACGAGGCCACGAGGAAAAAGTCTCTGTGAACCACTAAGTATTTGCCTTTCCTTGTGATGACTTTGGGGAAGTGCTGACTGCATGTAGTCGGGCAAGAAAAATGAGTAGGCTTTCTTTTGGGAAAATAGCTCTGGATGAAGGTGAAGAATGGGATCAGGAGTGGAGCTGAGGGCTGGGAAACCAGCTGGGAGAATACTGGGGTGGTCCAGTTAGAAGAAGGTGGGGCCCCAATCAGCGTTAATCTTCATTACAAACCTGAGAATCCCTTTATCAGAAGATGACGACTGCTTCACAAAAGCCACAGTCCACCACAATCCAATGGAAATCGTTGGCAAGCTTCCCGGTTCTGCTGCCTGTGCCTCTGGCCAGGCTGGTGTTACCTCCTGGCGTGTAAGGTGTGGATCCATGCACACTCACAGGCACTTGGGCATATGAGATACAGCTGGAGCGGTGGCCCTGCCCTCATCTTTCAGTGCCGTTACCCCTGGAATTTGCCTTGTTGCTGCTCTGGGTACCATTTGAGCAGCCACCCTCAATTACGTCCCGTAAACTGAAGAGCATTAATTATCCACATGTCACTGCATCTCCCGGCATGAGCAGCTCCCAGAGTGATTTCATGCCTTGAAAGTCACCTGCAGGGAAAGTGTGCTACCTGATGAAGAAAGCTTGGGTACTAACACTGCAAACAGAATCAACCCTGGCTGGCTTGTTTTCACCTTTGTTTTCCCTCCAAGATGAAAGAAAAACAATAGCTTTTTTCATAAATATTCTTCTAGGAGAATTGATATTTAAGATTATTTTCATAAATGCATGATCTTTTCGAACATCAACCAATTAATGGAAATTTTCATCTTTACTGAGGGCATTTAAGGAAGCAGATAAAGTCAGGGGTGCAGGAGAGTTGACCTGATATTCACCACTGGAACCTATGTGGCTGAGAAAAAATGAGAGAATTAATCCTCTCTTTCTTCCACCGCTTACTCCCAGCCAGAGAATGGTGAGGAAACAAATCCATGTAGTTCTCTGTACAGGACAATTCCCAGCTGAGGGGTGGGCAGGGAAGGAATATCCCTTCAAATAGAAATTATAGCTAAAGCCAGAAGGTTGCTGACAAGTCATAATGAATAAAATGGTAAAATATGCTTATGTCTTAGTCTTTTTAAAACCTACTTTAGGGACTTCCCTGATGGTGCAGTGGTTAAGAATCTGCCTGCCAATGCGGGGGACATGGGTTCGAACCCTGTTCAGGGAGGATCCCACATGCTGCGGAACAACTAAGCCCGTGTGCCACAACTACTGAGCCTGCGCTCTAGAGCCCGGGAGCCACAACTACTGAGCCTATGAGCCACAACTACTGAGCCCGTGTGCCACAACTACTGAAGCCTGCATGCCCTAGAGCCCGTGCTCCACAACAAGAGAAGCCACCACAATGAGAAGCCCGCGCACCGCAACGAAGAGTAGCCCCTGCTCCCCGCAACTAGAGAAAGTCCGCGTGCAGCAACAAAGACCCAACGCAGCCAAAAATAAATAA